>NW_027459459.1:900000-1167500 GCF_050624435.1 Tenrec ecaudatus
GGATGTTAGCTGGAAATATAATTACGTCTTGATATAAAGCTCTCTCTTACACTTAAAAAAATGACAGCATTGGAAATCCTAAGACAGTCTGTCTTACAAGGTTGCTCTCAGTTGGAATCAACTCAAAAGCAATGAGTTTGTATTAGCTTTCTATGTAGCTTTAAATTATTCAGTGAATAAAACAAATACTCGATTGGTCTGGTATCAAGATCCTCTATAATCTAGTTTACATCTAAACTCTTAAATGTATATATCACAAATTCATTAAAGAATTTCTGAACAGATTGATTTATAATCATCAGTGTATTATGTGCCAAATGCTGTGCTTCCGATTTCATATCCATAAAACTGAAATAAATTCATTTTTGTCAAGTCGATTCAGACTCACAGCGACCCTGTAGCATTACTCCATAGGTTTCAAAGGCTGTAAATATTGACAGAAGGAGTTGATGGGTTAGTTAGCAACCAAGACTTAAACACTGAGCCACCAGGACTCCCTTTATTTATGTAATCTCTTCTAATATTTAGAAAAACTTTTGGTAGTTTGAGAAAATTTATACAACTTCTTTGACTCTATTCTCACTGAGAGATGGAGTTTATGCCTCATCCATTGATCATGAGTCACCCTAAGCTTGAAATTAATAAAGTAATACTGACACATGGCTGCATTAGAAATGGTAATACCTTCCTAACAAGAGAGAAAAATATAGTGACAAATGCAATTCTCCATAACTATTTTATAATGCAAGGAACAAATGATGTAAATCTCTTTATACTTGTGTCTTTGGAAAATGAAATCAATAGCTAAGAAGACCAACTACCATGTGAATACCATGTGATCCCCATGCTTCAAAGACGCTCAAGTGACGGAGAGAGGCCACATGTAAACCCCTCGGCTGCCAGCCCCAGGTGAAGTCCTAATGGCATCACCCATTAGACAGTGGATGATGGGGCCGCTGGACAGCTCGGGCCCTCCAGCTATAGATTATCTTGATATCCCAACACTGACACTTCCCAGCTAAGGCCCCAGACATCATGTAGCAGAGATAAATTGCTCCGTTCCAAAAACGATCTGAGTCCCTCACACAAAGAACCTGTGTGTGCCATAAAAAGTATATTATATTGTCAAGTGGTTTGCTCTACAGCAGAATCAGCCAAAGCAAATTTGTATCCATGGAGCATTGCTGTAACAAGGGCTTTTAATTAAAACATGGCCGTAGCTTCAGACATAAGAAGACTATGAGTGGAAACTGTTGATGAGGGCTTCGAGGCTAATACGATAAATGTGGGTAGAAACATAATAAAAGACAAACTTTTTGTGTGGTCACAGAAAGTTTAGCTCTACCGTTGTCTGCAGTATGCGAAAGGAGAAGAAACCCATTCCACTCTTCTTTTCTAGCCAAGGAGCTTCCAGGAAGAGTACTGACAGTGCTACCTGGCTGATCGTCAGCAGCTCTGGTAGTGTAGCGGTGACCCACTGGGGTGCTAATCACAAGGTGAGCAGTCAAAACCACTAAGCACTCTGCAGGAGACACGTGGAGCTTTCTGCTCTTCTGAAGCGTTAAGGTCTCAGAAGCTCACGGGGCCAGTTCCACCCTGTCCGCAGCTGCTATGGGTCTTCATCACCTCGATAGCAGAGAGCCTGTCTGGACCTGGCTTATCACTCACTAGCCATGAAACACACACACACACACACACACACACACACACACACGTTAAGAACAATCTCTACAGTTTTCAAGTAAAATGTAGCTAAACCATAAACGAGCAGGACTTTCTAGGTTTTAAATTAAAATTGTGTTTCCTTCCCAGACTACAGAGGGCTTAAGATCCTTAAAGTAAAAGCAGCCTCCAAAAAAAAATATTCAAATCAAAGGGTTAGAAAACATGATCTAGTTGGGTGAGCGGGGAGAGAAGCATTAAAGAACTAGAATAAAGTTGTAGGTTTCATCGGTGCTGTACTGCACCCTGGCGGGCTCATCTCTTCCTTGTGAGCCTTTAATGCTTCCTCCCCTCCACTATCATGACTTCAATTCTACCTTACAAATCTGACTAGACCAGAACATATACACTGCTACGGATAAGAGCCCATAACACAGGGAATCCAGGGCAGGTAAACCCCTCAGAACCAATAATGAGACTAGAGATACCAGTTGAATACGGGGTGTGTAGGGGAGAAAAGGGAATTGATCACAAGAATCAACATACAATCCCATCCCAGGAGGACAACCAACAGAAAAGTGGGTAAAGGGAGACAGAGGACTATGTAATATATGAAAATAATAAACTATAATTTATCAAGGGTTCATGAGGGAGGGAGGGCGGGAAAAAATGAGGAGCTGATATCAAAGGCTCAAGTAGAAAGAAAATGCTTTGAAAATGATGATGGCAACATATGTACAAATGTGCTTGACACAATGGATGGATGGATGGATTGTGATAAGAGCTGTAAGAGCCCCAATGAAAGTACTTAATAATTTTTTTTAAGTTGGCAAATTCACATTTTCCTCTTCAAAAGCAAGACTCTTTTGTAATAGATACTGCATTGAATTTAATTCCCAAACAAACAAATAAAAAAGAAAAGCTTGATCTAAAGATAATGCTAGAGTATGACTTTATTAAGACCCTAACGGGCCTTTTCAACGTGACAACAGGCTGTTGGAGTCTTTCGATTAAGCCTCTTCCAAGCCTTGTCTTTTAAATAATAGGATAGGTAAGAATTATAAGGGTCTTGTTCTACAGACCCCGAAGGTAAAGAAAGGCTCATCTCAAAGAGATTTGTGCATGTAATTTTGTCTAATCGAGTGGATACCAGTTGATACATAAAAAACCCACCATTTTTAAAAGAATTACAACTGCTTGAATTCCCAGCAATAGAAACGAAACAATAAAACAGAAGCCTTGCTTCCCAACCCTGCACTGAAACAAACTGAGAAGGTTATTCAACACCAACCACAACCTACTGGTTGTTGTCTGCATAAGTTTTCCTGAGTTTACTGACAAATCATCAAATGGTAAACAACTTTTTTGGAGAATCAACTGAATGTTTTACAATGATCAAAGTTTTAGTACCTGAATTATATACTCATATTCTTTCATGATGTGTAAGTCAATCATAAACCTATGCTCTATCTTTCAAAATGCCACAGTTTGGATTAATAGAAATGTGGCAGTCTCTCCTGCCGACATTTATACGTCCTGCTCACAGCTAATCTTTTGCGGATAAGTAACAGTTTGATTCATTCCAACATACAACACAGTGGAATTTTAATAAAAGAAGAAAACATCTAAAGGGGAAATTATGGTCCAAATGTAAATTAAATTGCAATCAATCACATGAGGCCTATTAATTAATTCAAGAAACTCTCCTCAACAGAGGAGACCATGAGCTCTCTATTACCCCTTGTTACAAGTTCAGCTTAATTAGCAATGTGTGCCTTGAGCACTGCTCTCAGGCATTTGGATCGAATCAACAACAGCATCCAGAAAGATCAGGCAAGAAACTTAAGGAGCAGTAAGTTTATATAAATAGTGGTGGAGTGATTATGAAAAAAATAGTGAGACTGGTTATACAACTGAAGAATAAAGCCGATGTCAATGAATTGAGCAAACTGCCTTTTAAATGTAGAGAAAGGAAGATTTAGAATGAAATATAAAGGCCCCAGCAAGGAAGGTCACGTATCAGGGAGAACAACTCTCAAGGAGTCGAAAAGAGCCATAATAAAGGAATTGGCGGCAGGGGCTCAACTGAATTGGAGAACTGCCATCGGCCAGTGACGTCTGTATCCTCCTATTTTCTCCGTATTTTCATGAAAATGGCTGCTGTAATCACCGTATGCCTGTTTTATTACTGCACACTGGATGTGCAGGGGGAAACAACTTGTCTTCTGACTTGATGGTCTTCAGAGTAGAGGAAGTACACATAAGAGACAAACCCCGAGTGGCAGCTGGGCAGGGTAAGATCCTGGACCTCAAGCTTGAGCTTGAGTTGTAATAGGAGGAGGCCTATTGGTGGTTCGCTCTCTCTGAAGGGTCAGCGGAAATTCGTACAGGGGTGGATAAAATTCTTTAGGACCAGAGAGCAAATAATATACATTTAAAACACTTCCATAAGCTGTTGACCCTTTTCCTATCAAGAGGTGAGGTACACTTTCTCTTCTAATGAATCAGGGCCATCCTTAATGACCCACTTATAATTAGGAGATATTATGTATGTGATACTGAGCAACCCATAAGGATGCCGGTAAAGGCCACAGTCTCCACCTAGTTCTTTCAGAACACCCCCCTTCGGAGCCCTGAAGTACCATGTAAGAACACAGGCCTGAAGTACCATGTAAGAACTCCCCTACAGAGCCCTGAAGTACCGTGTAAGAAAACCAGCCATTCGGAGATCACCACGTGAGTTAGAAGGCCAGGCCACACTGCGTTCCAAAGAGAGTACCCACAATGAGCAGCAGGTGAGTTCCACGAGCGTGCCAGCACCAATCCCACAGACACAACAAAAGAACCTACACGGAGTCACCTCTCATCATAGAGTGCAGGCTAGCCTGCCTCTTTCCTGTCCAAAATTCCTGATCCATTAAAGGAGAGCTTCAGTACAGCAAAGTGGTTTCTATCTGCCACTAAGCTTTGGGATGGTTTGTTTTATCACAATAGTAACCAGGAAAACAATGTAAATGAAGAATTTGTATTTCTAGTTTTAAAAATGTGAATTAAAGAGAGGTTAAGTAATTAACCCATGTTACACAGAGAAACGAAATCTAAATTCTCAGATCTATTTATAACAAGAATGCTATACTTTCTCCCACAGACCTCCCCATTTCTATGACTTTTCTTTATAATATTATTTAAGTGAATACCAAATCATGTTTCTTTTATAAAGTAGATCTCTAGACTCTAACTCACAGAAATTTCTCCCTCTTCTAAACTCTCTTGGACTCATTATGTACAAGAAACTTATTCTCTACAGGTTACACTTGACAGTTAGTGAATGCTACTGTCATTAATTCACAATTAGTGAACTTGTTGATTTTCTTATTCATATTCCTCTTTTTCCTGGTCCTTATTATTGGCCTCCCTGGTGAATTATGGCCCAAGCAAGGGTTGAAAATCCAAATAGCCACTTGATTGAAAAAGGTGAAGTAGACTAGGTACAAAGATGCAGAAGTGGTCTAGATTAAGTTACACATGGAAGCAAATGTCACTTGTAAATGGGTCAGTCACAAACTTAAGAAGTATAAAAGCTTCCTGACAATGTGATTTTGTTCACTTTATTTCTAGACCCTAGAGCCTATGAAACTGCCTGACTCTCACAGAGGACATTCAATAAATAACTGTTGAAGTAATAAATGAAGACAAATACTGCCAAGCTAGAATGTAAGCCCAGTGGTACAAGATTTTCCAATTTTCCAAAAGGCCAGAAATAAATACTTTTCTATGTAATCCCTCAATTTCTAAACTTTTACAGCTAATCAGAAAAATAACATTAAGCTGTTTGGGGGTTAGGTAAACAAATCGTGTCTGCAGGCTTGAAGTCTATCTGAAGGCTGCATGTCCGATCTCTGTACCAGTGGGACCTTGGACTGCTTTTTATCTTTCCGATTACTCAGGGCAGTGCCTGTTGGGGGGGGGGGGAGGGAGGGAGTAGGTAGCTTAATAAGCAGGTACTGAGGATATGGCTGATGTCTCAAACGTGCCACCTTGAGGCGCTGCTGTCATTCAGCTGGGGTTTACAAAGACACTACTCAACTTCATCGCTCTCATCCCAAAGGAAGGAGTTTCATCTTCGGCTCTGTAATGGCCACCTGGATTTCACATGACTATCCCCCACTCAAGATTCTGAAGCTAAACTTTCACTCCTTCCAGCTGGTAAGGGTTGATAAAAGTCATTCCTATCTGTTTCCAGTAATAAAAAAAGAAAGGCAGGAGAAAGAAAACAGATTGAATTTTCAAAGGGTGACAGAAGAAGCGAGACTGGTTTTGAAATCAGATTTCCACAGTATTAAATAAGAACTCCCTATGGCAATTTTGTTTTCCGTTTTACTGATCTTGGCATTTTTAGATTATACAAACTAAAAGTTTTTTCCAATTGACCTTTGATACTCTCTGATAGTGTGCTATTTTATTTTTCTACATAAAAATTATGAAGTCAAATTTTCAAATGTTTACTAATTACTTAGATTCTTAACTCATAAAAAGTCACATCTAAATAATTAGTGTGTCTGATTTTAAACCTTTAGCAACAAGTACAGATGAGTGGGACTGAGAACAATTTTAAGATACTTTATCGCAGCGGTTCTCAACCTGTGGGGGTCAAAGGAACCTTTCACAGGGGTCGCCCAATTCATAACGGTAGCAAACTATGATTATGAAGTAGCAACGAAAATATTGTTATGGTTGGGGGGTCACCACCAGATGAGGAACTGTCGGAAGGTGAGAACCACCGCTGCAAGGGAGCATGCCCCAAGAAAGCACCTCCGGTACCTGCCCCACGTGCTAAGTGACTCAAATCAAATCAAACACCAAATTTTGAAGACAGAGAGAAAACGAGGTGTCTTGGATTTCCTTTCACGAAATGATCTAACCTGTATAGCCTTGAAATGGCCATAAGAACATCAAAAAGCATCTAAAGATTTCTATAAAATGATTATAGATGCAAAAGAAGAACATGTTCCTCTATATCCAAAATAAAATCCCTGATGGTCCACTGCTTAAACTGCTCTGCTGCAAAGCGAGACGTCAGTGGTTCGAACCCACCAACTGCCCCGTGGAAATAAAAGACGTGGCAGTCTGCTTCTGTGAAGAGTTCAGCTTTGGAAACCTCTCGGGCGGTTCTGTTCTGTCCCATAGGGTCACTGCGAGCCAAAACCTACTCGATGGCAGTGGGCTGGGAGTAGGTATGGCCAGTATCCACTGCACTTAGAACAGTAACTACGGTCACATAGACTAGGCCACTATACTTTGATAATGGCATTAATTTCCTTTGCAACCATATTTATTTTAAACCAGGTTTCCCAGAGCTTGCCCCTGTGTCCTTTTGGAGAGTGGGGTTTTTAAATGTTATTTACACTGCATTTAGGTGATAAAATTATTACTAACAAAAGTCCAACTTTGACTGAGTTCCTGCTATTAGTCTAAGTAGCCATAGTAACAGCAACAACAACAACAAGAGTTAATATCTGGAACGCTGGTATGATTTTTTTATAATAATTTACTACATTTTCATTGTCTTATCAACTCTAGCATAAACATCCAATACATGATCAAATTAACATGGCCTTAAAGAAAAAGGAACAGAACTCTTAGGAACACAGAATCCTGTAGTTCCTGGGGGGGGGGGCAAGAGGAGAGTTTAGCTGCATGGGCACTAGGTTAAACTTTCAACTGAGCTCTTTACATCTGTAGGGAGAACTGAAGGAGTGCATTGAAATGCAAATATGTACCAGGGGTATAAGAAATCAGTTATGGGTCAAGCAGAAACATCTGGTCTTTTTAAGAGTCCTGTTAATTTGAAAGCACTGACCAAAACAAACTCAGTTCCACCAAATATATTTTGGCATGGCTCAAAAACCAGCATTAGTTGGAGGTATTTATTTTACCGCAGCAAGATTTATCAGTAGTGATGTACAATTTACAGTATTGATATTTTGATATAATAAGCTTTTTTCTCAGCATATGAAGATATACCTTCTATGCCTTTCCCCATATTTGATGATAGTGGGGTTTTTAATGGTTAATCTATATTCTTTATAATATATGGGAAAATGATGGAAAGGGGTTTAAATTATCCATACCTAATGTTACGATTTATCAAGTGACTAATTTATGGGAGACCTTAACTATCATGCAACTATTGAGGCATTTCGGTATTTTATTTATATAACGTGACCTCATAAAACAGAACTTTGGTGAAGTTCCCGTCTCTGAGAGACTAGCAGTTTCTCTTGAGAGTTTCCAGGCACCATAAGCTCAGGTCTAGGGATCAGAAAACCAGAGTTCAAACTCAGCTCTTCACTGACAAGCCTGGGGATCCCAAGTGCGCTGGACTGCTGAGCCTTCGTTTTTGCCGTTGTGAGAATCACTGGGGATCTCCCATCAGTCATTTCCAGCACACCTTTAATCAAGTTGTTTGCATTTTTAAGTTTGTTATGTTTCTACTACTTTGTTATTTTTTAACTCTCACCTGTTCTAGTCATTTAAGTAATCATTTGCTTTAAACGCAATGAGTCAGGGGAAGAGCAAGAATCTTATTCTTTCATTAAAATATACCTAAGAACCTCGTACTACCAGACACTTATTTATGGTAGATTATATTCCCCGCACGTGGTCGAGTGTTGTTTAACACATTTACTCATAGGCACCTAGGAGCCCTGGTGGCATGGTACTCACTCATTGGTCTGCTAAACACTAGGTCAACGGTTCGAATCAGTGCTCTGAGGAGACAGACAGACAGGGCTTTCTACTCTGGTACACAGTTACAGTCTCATGAACTCATGAACTCACAGGAGCAGTTCTACTCTGTCTACTCTGTCCTGCAGGGTCTCTGTGAGTCAGACTTGAGTCTCTGGAAGTGAATGAGTCATGGGCACCTGATGCAATACTGTGAGAGTATGGTATCATTATGGATTTATTATTGTTATTATTCCCAAGTCAGGGGATATATATGGGCTCTACCAAGCCTTGCTGCCTGAACTCAAATCCCTGCTTTGTCGGTTCATCATGTAATCACAGTCAAGATACCTGACTTCCCGATGCTCCCCTTTTCCCATCTGTCAAACTCGGGATATCAGCTCCTATCCTACAGGGCTGCTGTGGGGTTGATAGAACTTAGATAGAGGTCATCAGGTTCAGAAATATTGGCTTAGCTAAATTAAACAACTTCACCAAACCATAAAGTTTTGGAGGAACTGGTGCAATTCGCACCTGTTCTGTTGGATTCTTAAGCACAAACTCTAAACAAGTGAAGGAAAGTTTTTTAAGGCACTAATAAGTAGAATACTGACCAATCTAAAAGGCATCAAAGGCACTCGGCTTTGAAGACTAACTAGCCGTGTTTTCTCCCCCTTCACCACTAGAGACATCTCCAGGGGCAATAACTCTAGGAAAAGCCACTGGAATGACCATGCCTTGATCCTCAAACTGCAGCTCCCGGCGGCGGGGCACTCTTGGCAGCGTGTACCATGCCAACCACCCCTCCAGCCTCTCCGGCCTTGAGCTGTACTAGGCAGGGCTGTGAACTTGACGTTCTACTTTTAGAAAACTTTACGCAGCCAAAGCCCATCTTCTGCCAAGCGTTTGCCAGGGGACGAAGAGTCAGACAGGGTGGACCTGGTAAGAGGAATTTGCCAATACCTTAACGGAGAGGCTCTGCTATGTTGGCCTTAAGCGCTCAGTCATTTTCTTTAGAGGATAACTTGTTAGCCTTTTACTGTCAATCTGGCATCGCTCAAATTACACATTCCCCTTAGAAAAGCAGCAGCACTGGGAGTGGGAATCTATTCTAAGGCCCAGCAAGCTTACCCCAGGAGAAGGTCCCAACTATGCAAGGGGGGCGGAATTCCCTGTTTGGCACTGAGTGAGTGAGTGAGTTTGCGGAGCGGACGGGCTTTGGGGACGGGCTTTGGGCTTTGGGGAGTAGAGGGTTTGGGCTGGTGACTTTACGCCGCCACCCCTTGCTTCCCAGAGGGAATGGGACCGAGTCTGGGGGGTGGGTGGCAGGCAGCCCAGAGGGTCCTGAGGGTCCCGCGCCGCGGGGCCCCGCCCCTCCCTACCTTCTCTCCCCGTGGAGCACGTAGGAGCTGCGGAAGAAGCCCAGGAGCTCGTTTTCAATGAGGGCATTGTAGACGATCTTCAGGTTGTAATTCCTCTGGGCGTCCAAGGTCCGGTTCAGCACCACCACCAAGACCTGGGTCTGTGGGTAGAGGAAAAAGCCGGCCACGGGCACGGCCCCAGCCACGCGGTCCTCGGCCACCTGCACCTTCTCGACGGCCACCCGGGAGGCGTGCAGCACGACGTAGCGGGTGGCGTTCCGGCACGCTATCTCCACGTTCACCTCGCCGGCGAAGGTGAAGTTCTCCATGAAGGCGGTGAGCATCAGATTGTAGTGCAGCGGCTTGAGGTGGCCCGACAAGCGCAACTGGGTCCAGGGGCGCCGCGGCTCGCGCTCCTCCTCCGATGGTGGCTGGGCGGACGGGGTCGCCGGCGTCGCCTGGCCGGCCGCTTCGGACGGCGCCGAGCCCTCGCCCGCGGGGTGGTTGCGCGGGGCGGCTCCCGGGAGGCTGGCGTTGCGGTCACGCGCGGGGGAGCCCGCGGGGCCGCCGTCGGCGCCGGGCGCGCCGCACTCGTCGAACCGCAAGCTGAGCAGCACGGCGAGCATGGTGACGGCGAGCAGCGCCACGAGGGACACGGCGAAGGCCAGCACAAGCCGTTTGTGCACCGTGATGTGGCGCTCCGTGGTGCGGGGTCGCACGCCCACCGAGTCCGCCCACGGGTCCGAGGGCCCCCTGCCGCCCGGCCGGGGCGCGGCGGCGGCGGCCTCCCCCATGGTGGCCTGCGAGGGTGAGCGGCTCTCCGCGGCCCCCTCCTCTGCCCTCTTCTTCTTCCTCCTCTTCTTTTTCTTCTTCTTCTTTTCCTTCTCCTCCTCCTGCTCCCCCCGCTCGCGGTCCAGGGCCATCACGCCGCCTCCTCCGCCTCCTCCCCCGCCCTCCCCAGCACCTCCCGCGGGCGGGCGCCCCGAGCCCCCTCCGGCGCGGGCATCCGGCAGCGCACGCGGGCCCGCGGCGCGACGCCGCCTGGCAGCCGGGAGCCTCCGGCCCGCGCTCTCGCAGGACGGGCGCCCGCCCGGGGCGCGGGCCGCCCCGACTGCCCCCGGGAGCCCCGCCTCCCCCCGGGCCGTGCCGCCCGGGGCGGGCTCGCGGACGCGCCCAACTTGGAAGGCGCCGCCGCCGGCCGCCGGCGCGCTACTTCCTGGGCGGGGTCCGGGCGCCCCCTGCGCGCCCGCCGCTCCCGCCGGGCCCTCCCCTGCGCCGCGCTCTCCGCGGGAGCCCGTCCGCCGGCCCCGGGCTGCGCGCCACTGCGAGGCGGACGCCGAGCGAGGGTCCCGCGGGGGGAAGTTAGGGCTCCCGCTTTCGCCCCCCACTCCGGTGTCGCCGGGGCGTTCAGTGCTCCTCCGGGTGGGCTGCGCTGGCGGCGGCGGCGGCGGCCCCGGGGCGCCCCAGACCAGCACCCCGCAGAAGGGCCCGAGAGGATGGCCAGGAGGGACCGACTGGAGCGCCGGCGCCGGAGGAAGTCCGGGAGCTTCGGAGCCCTTCCGGGAATCTGCCCTGGAGACTCCTTCTTCGCCACCCTGGACACTTTAAGCCGCGGTGGCGGCCAACGTCTCCAGCTTGCCAACCGGACAGCCAACCGCCCTCCCTGGTTTGGATGTGGCTCTGCCCTCCGCAGATGGCAAGTAAGCGCTGAGCGCCCGGCCGGGCCACCCCCTGCAGGTAGCTGGAGCTTCCGGCTGGCTTGGTATCCCCGTGGGGAGAGCTGGAGTGAGTGAGTGAGTGAGTGAGTGAGTGAGTGAGTGAGTGTGTGTGTGTGTGTGTGTGTGTGTGTGTGCGCGTGTGTGTGTGTGTGCGCGCACACAGGCTCGGGTCTATCCCCGTGGGGAGAGCTGGAGTGAGTGAGTGAGTGAGTGTGTGTGTGTGTGTGTGTGTGTGTGTGTGTGTGTGCGCGCGTGTGTGTGTGTGTGCGCGCACACAGGCTCGGGTCTATATTGCCAAAGCTACTCTAGCTGCCTTCAGGGACTGAACACCTATTACCCCCCCCCACCCCACCCGAACATCCCCCCCTCCCCTAGAAAGGCAAAGGAGGCGAGAGCGCTCGGCGGCAGGGAAGGCAGGAGAGGGGAGCGGCTGAAAGGCAGAGGCAGGCACGGGAGATTAGAGAGCTTTTCCCCGCTCTGTCACAGCAGACACCCACCGCCACAGAGGGGGTTGCTGAGCCGCCTGCAAGAACTACATTGTAAATCTTCAGCGAAACAAGCCCCGCAGCCACTCCTCTCCCGGAATCTCGAGCCCCACCGCGCTGTCCAAGGATCTGTATTGCCTTCGGCGGTGAACCCCCTGGAGGAAAAGAAGATCCTGTTGGGGAGATTTGGCCTGTCTCAGATTTCACATCAGGCTCACCAGAGGATTTGGAGAGCTGTATGTAAATTGAGATAAATTCTCCATAGACTGTCGACATATATTATACAGTATGATGTGTGCAGGTGTGCAGTACTAAAGTGTGGTTAGCAAGGAAGCATTGGAGTCCTCTGGCTGTACAAGCTAGAGAGAGAATTTCCCTCCCGTATCTTTAGAGTTGAGAAATGATAAAAACATAATACCTAAACATAACATCCAGGACCATATACTTGAGACAGAACAACAGGGTTCAGAGCCCCAATACTTCAGACTTGCTGGAGGAGTAAACAAAGCAATGCTATAATTGGTCGGCATTTTTTCCCCGCTTCACCCAGTCAAGATGACTCTTGTGCAGTTTTTCGGTGTTATCTTGAAGATTGTTACAAAAATGTGTTTGGAAATAAACTTTGTTAAGAATGGTTATAATAGGCCAATATTTATCAAGGCACGGAGCGGCGTTGGCTGGCTGTGGACACATGTCTGCACGGGGAAGTTCTGAACGGTGGTGCAGAGTTTCTATGAGTGTGCATGGGCTGTGCAGGAATAGCTCGAATTGGAAGAATATTCAGAGGACAGCCCCAATAAAATTAACATCCAGGAGGCAGGGGACTGGTGTTTAATAAAGCGAAGTGTTACTGGCTTTAGAGTCCATAAAAATAGTTTTCACAATATAAAGAGAATTCCTCTTATATGTGTCTTTCAAGTCTTCAAATCCTCAAGGCATTTAAAATGAATCGATATTTATAATTAAATATAAAGTGTACTGATTATGTTCAAAATTATTTTCCTTACAAAAAGCAACATGTAGTGCTACTGCAGAGCTGAAAAGGTACGATGACCTTAAAATATGACCAAAAGACAAGAGATCAAGTACACATCAACTTTGTCCTAACAACAATTATAGAAATGCAACCCATCGTGCTAAATCTCTTTTCCATTTTTCCCAGATGGAATACATGCCCAGTGCTATACATTCTAAATGTCCATTTAAGCTGCTTGAAAATGATGAAGAGAAAATGTTCTAGGGTGGCTTTTTAAAAGCATGTTGTATGTGGGCCGTTAGCAAAACCAAGGGAAAATGCCACATTCTGTTCAAGTTACTTTTTTCTGCTCTGTTTTTACATCGCTGTGCTCTTGCTGCCCATATGTATCTGGCTAAATGCATTGGAAGAAGCAAGGCGCAGCGTTACCTATTTTGCTTTCATAGCATCACACAGCAGGGGAACGGAATGGTGGGACCCTTCTCAGATCACCTGACCTCAGGTTTTAATCTGCCAATTCAGGTTATTGATCTGAAGTCCATGGATTCATCACACGTTGATGATCAGAAAGGTCTGGAACCATTCGCTGGGGTCTGACAGCCGCCACCTAATGAAGAAGTTTACACACTCAGTATTGCTCTGAAGTGCTAGTCGTCATGAAAAGATGGGGCACATTTCCGTTCTTTATGCCTTTTCAATGTGTTCATGTTCTTTTCAGTGCTACAACAAGGAAACTCTCAGATATTTTGAGATAAAGAATATATATGTACCAATTAGTAAAGGCTTTACTAAATGTGACTGAATTAATAAATGATTTTTTTGAAATTCAAGTAGACTGGACATGACCTCTTAATGCACTGATTCCCCAAATGTAGCCTCACTCAATAAATTGACTATCAAGGTCAAGTGTATGGATATTTCTGCCTTTCAGATCAATGTTATAAAAGCATCCTAGTGAGGTTTTGTTTGATTTTATGGTGTTGTGTTTTCTGAAAGTGTTTTAGCACCCTCACCCTCAGAAGCAGGGTCTTTGGAAAAATAGTAATATCTTCTTAGAACCTGCTATTTCTATCCTGTGTTTCTGTTAGATTGTATGTCCAACAAAAATATCAAGAAATAATACCCTGATATTTCTACCAAGGAATATTGGTGTTATGGGCCTTCTGTGTTGTGAGTCACTGGGATAAAGACACTTTTGACTGGGCCAGTTCTGGAGCCATGCATTTCCCTAGGGAAATATCGAGCTTTCCAAGTACATGATGTTTTTTCTCAGAAACACATTTATTTGTTTGAATAATATTATGATTTTTCCAGTGAAGTCAATTTTGTGGCCCTAGTTGACTTGTAAAAAGGGAAACAGTCTGAATATTTAATATTCATGAGTCCAAAGAGAAGTTATTTTTAATTAAATTTATACTTCACCTTGTCCCTGTAAATGATCAAAATGAACTGCCTTTCGTGAATGTGCTGGCTTCAGAGCAGAGACTTTATGCTTTAATTGTTTACACCTGAGCTCTTTTTGCTCTCCTTTGGAAACTGGTTTGTATGGTGAGGTGCAATTTAAGTGCCCTTGGATTCTCGGCCCCTTCAAGTGCGATTACTGCTTCTCATCCAGAAGCAGCTGTTGCTCAGGAGAAAGAGCTAGATAGAGCCCGAGTCAGCCCCAGCTGCTTACACAACCTAAGTCCAGTGACTGAATGAGCTCAGTTTTGGGGGTGACTGACTGTGGAGAAGTGGGACTAGGCAAACGCTACTAGTTCTTAACTTTTATGAAAGACTTAGAAACTGATATATTACCCTCTCTGCTTTCAATAGATTTCTCAATTATCTCCATTGAGAAATTTTTAATTTTTACCTTTTTAATGGGTAAAGAGACACTATAAAATGTTTAATAGCAAATATGATATGGATTGAATTAAAAGGTGGAAGCCCTCATCCTTGTATCGAAATGTGACCCTGTTTGGAAATGAGGTTTGTCACTTAGGAATGAGAGAGGACTCTGATTCCATCTGAGAGACGGTTTCTAAAAGAGGAGAGCAGGCGAGAGGATAAAGTCACTCGAGGAAGAGGGCCGCCATGTAAAGATGCATTTCAAAGCCCAGTCACTGAGAAGCGCCCAGAGCCTGCGGAAACTGGAAGAGGAAAGGAAAGATCTTGCTCTAGAGCTGAGGGAGCATGGTTCTTCCAATACCCTGGATTTGAACTCCTAACCTCCACAACTAACTTCAAGACAATCTCTGTTCTTTAAGCCATCTATGTAATGGAGCAGTGGAGCAGAGAGGAAGGATCAAACCTTCCCCACACTGGCAGTCAAACAGGGTCGATGCGTGTGCTGTGAGGGCTGAGGTCCTGCAGACCACACGCAATTGGGGGCCATGCTGACATGAATATGGAGAAGCTGGTTACCGCCATGTGACAACAGAAAAATGAAAACACAAATTTGTTTGAATAATATTATGATTTTTCCGTGAAGTCAATTTTGTGGCCCTAGTTGACTTGTAAAAATGGAAACAGTCTGAATATTTAATATTCATGAGTCCAAAGAGAAGTTGTTTTTAATTAAATTTATACTTCACCTGTCCCTGTAAATGATCAAAATGAACTGCCTTTCGTGAAATTGTGATGAAATTTTTATTTTGGAAAAATTCATATTATTGTCTGGTTTATTAATCTTTTCATATTGCACAACTTGTTGATTTCACATGTGGCGCCACTGCACCTGTCAGCAGTGGTGAGGGATTTCCACAAGAACAACCCTGGTGGGTAGAACGTTCCTCACCATCTTGAGGATGGAAAGAGAATTGGTTAAAATTAGCCCTAATATGGAAACATGGAAATGTCCATGATGTGAGTAGTTTGTCACTATAGATAAGGCCTTTGATTTAACTGGGAGTTGTCTGACTTCTGTTTGTTTTTAAAGACCTATGTGAATAGAAATTACATCTAAATGTCATTGTCTTTTGTTCCTCACATAAACATTGGTGAAACTATGGAATTGTCCCTTAATCCCTTAATGCATTAATATGTTTACTTGTTGTAGGCCATTGAATCAATCTCAAGTCAAGTCAAAGCAACTCCATGGAGCCAAGTAGAACACGTGGTCAGGGTCCCTAAGCTATAATCTCTGGGGAAGCAAATCTGATTGCCAGGTCTTTTGTGGAGCAGAAGGTAGGTTTGAACTTTTCAAATAACTTTCAAGCTGTCATTACCCCACCCCCACTAGCATTGCTATAGAATTATTGAAAGTCTTCTGATTATTCTTGCATCAAAACAAGGTTAAGTCTAAGCAGAAAATAGATGGGAAATGTAAGGAAAAATCTGACCAAATATCCAGGGTTTTTCCCAATCAAGCATTGAAAACTATACGCACAGAAGAGATAACTGGGATCTCTGGAAAGTTATGTTTCCACCAAGGTGGGGTGTTGGGGGGTCCTAATCAAGGAGGCCTGGTGGCACAACAATTAAATGCTTCACTGCTAACAGCAAGCTCTTTGGTTCAAACCCATCCAGTAACACCACAGAAGAAAAGACCTAGGAATCTGCTCCAGTAATGCATCCGGCCTAGCAAGCCCTATCGGGCAGTTCTGCTCTGGCTTACAGGATCACTATGAGTTGGAATCAACTCAGTAACACACACAGTTGGCTATAGTCCCCGGGTAGTGCAGTTACAGATACAGCTGCTAACCAAATCACTGACAGCGAATCCTCCAGAGGCATAGCAGAAGAAAGGCCTGTTAATGTATACTACCCCCTCCACCACCACCATCCCCCCAAAAAAACATTGATGAAGCACTGTGGAGCTCAGTTCCACTCTGACACTGGATCAATGACAACTTAAAACTTCAGTGTTTGCTCTGGGTTCTTTGTTTTATAAGCTCAGGAGGCAAACTCTATAAAAAGGCAAAGTATGTACTGTGGAAATCTTATATATTTATAAAGCTTGCAAGCATAATAGGCACCAGATTTTACACACAGAACAGAAATTGGGTCATTTTCTAGGGATACATTATGTTGAACTAGTCTGAACTAACTAGTCTACTAGCTGAAGAAAGGAAAACTATAAGATACCAACATATTTTTGTCATGAACTTAAGTTGTTCAAATACATAACTATGACAAGAATTAATTATGTAAGAATTAGGTAATGGTAAAGGTTTATCGAGGACTTTCTCAAGCTGAAAGAACATTTCAGGCCTCCAACTGCAATGTTGAAAGATTGAATGGACAAAAATTCAACAAAACAAAGTAACAAAATAATAAGGAAGGAATCGAGAGCCAAAAAAATTGATCAACCAATGTTCAGTTCACGCCAGGAGAGAACAGCTGATCAAGAACTGACAGTACTGAAAAAAGAAGTCCAAGTTACACTGAAGGCATCAGCGAAAACAAGGCTCTGGGAATTGTGCAGTTAACAGATAGCAATTGAGCTGTTTTGTCAAACAGATAATACTGTAAGCACACATTCACCTACAGCAAGAAATGGGAAAGAGAGACACCTGCTCCACTGACTGGGAAAGACTCACATCTGTGCCAGTTCCCAAGAAAGGTAATTCGGCTCACTCTGGCAACTATCCACCAATATATTAGTACAAGTAAGCTTTCACTGGAAATATTCTTAAGTGGGCATAGCAGTACATTGACAGACAACTGCCAGAGATTCAAGCTAGATTTAGAGAAAGGTGGAGAATGATGGATATTATGGCTGATGGCAGATGGAGCTTACAGAAAAGCAGAAAATACAAATAAGAAGTCAACCTGTGTTTTATTGATTACACAAAGGCATTCAACTGTGTGGATCATAACAAATTATGGATAACTTTGCGAAGAATGGAAATTCCAAAAGACTTCATATTGCTCCTATTGAGCCTGTGTGCAGACAAAGAGGCTGTACCAGAACAAGAGGATAGCGCATCGTTTAAAATCAGGACTAAGTTACTGGAAGGGCTGTATGCTTTCATCATCCTTACTCCATCTGTGTGCTCAGCCAGTAACCTGAGAAACTGAACTCAGGATTACAGGAAGGCACGTTAACAGCCTGCTATGTGCAGATCATGTACCCTAGCTGGTTAAAAGTAAAGAAGATTGAAAGCACGTACTGATGACTAACAAAGAACGCAGCCTTCAATGTGGATTTCCCTTCGGCATCAAGAAAACACAGGCCCTCGCAGCATAAGCAACACCATGATAAAGAGAGCAGTATGGGAGTGCCAACGATCTCATTTTAACTGAGTGCACCGTCAATGTCCACGGAAGCAGCAGGCAGGGAGCCAAACGACATACCGAACTGGGAATAGCTGTTGCAAAAGACCTATGAAAGGTGTTCAAAAGGCGGGTTCCTCTTTGATGACTAAGGGGAGCCTGACCACAGCCATGGTATTTTCAGTCCCTTGTGGTCAATGAATAAAGAAAACCGAAGGAAAATTGTTACCTTTGATTGCGGTCTTGGTGAAGATCATACTGTGGCCTATAAGAAGAAGCACACCGGTCCTGGAAGAAGTGCAGCCAGAAGGCTCCCTAGAGGCAAGCATGGTGAAATGTCACCTGACGCACATTGGACATGGTATCAGGAGAGACCCGATCAATGGTAACTTCGAACTTCAGTGTAAACTAGAGAGGCAGCAAGACAATGGGAAGAACCTCAGATAAAGCGGCGCCCCAGCCGCAGCACTAATGTGAAACAGAGCAATGCTGTGAGGTGGTGCGGCATTGCTGTACATGCAGTCCCTGTGTGTCAGAACCAGCTCCGCAACTAACAACACCGAGAACTTGCCACGTGCCCTATGGTTGTTGAGCGACTTTAGAATATCTCATTTATCGTGAAAATGACCCCAATAGGATCATTGCTACCATGTTCCCTATTTGAAAAAAATGAGACTGAAAGAAATTAATGTGCCTAAACTAATTTAATTAGTTGGTGACTGTCTTAGGTTTCTAAGGCTCAGATCACATCATAAACTGTGGTTAACATATTAGTACAGAAATGTTATCCCATAATTTTAGAAGCTAGAAGTCTAATTCAATGTGTAGACCAGGCCATAGCCCTTCCCCCCCACTCCAAGTCTCTAAGACAGTGGTTCTCAACCTTCCTAAGGCTGCGACCTTTTAATACAGTCCCTCACATGTGACCCCCTCCCAACCACATAATTATTTCTGTTGCTACTTCATGGCTGTAATGTTGATACTGTTACGAACCAGGCAACCCCTTTGAAAGGGCCCTTTGATCCCCAAAAAGGTCACGACCCACAGGTTGCGAACTGCTACTCTTAAGATCTTTTGTTAAGAACCATATGGTCATATGGTTTGATGCAGAAAAGGCATTTGACAACATCCACCCCTTATTCCTGATGAAAACAATCAACAAAATGGGAATTAGATGGGAAATTTCTCAACACAATTAAGGCCATAGATTATAAACCAAAGGCCACTCTCTTCATCAATGTAGGAAAGCGGCAAAGATCCCCGCCTAGTGAGTGGGAATCGGACAGAGACTCATCACTCTTATTATTCAACCTTGTGCTGGAATGATTAGCCAGAGCTATTGGACAGTCAAAGGAAATCAAAGAATGTGGATTGGCAAGGAAGAAGTCAAAGTCTCACTACTTGAAGATTATATGATTTTATACATAGAAAATCCCCCAAACATTCAGAAAATTGTTAGAAACAATCTGAGGAGACTCAGCAACGTGGCAGGATACAAGATTAACATACACATAATCTGATCCCTGTGTGCTAATGAGAGCAATACGGGAAGAATATGAGAAAAAGGAATCAAGTAAACAATACTAGTTACAATATCCACACAAACAATGAGACGTACTTAGGAATAAAGGATAAGCCTCACCAGAAAAACCTAGGACGTGTACAGCGAAACTATGCTTCTACAAGAAGCCGAAAGAGAACCACTTAAAGAATATTTATGAATACAATTGCAATTCAGATCCGGACTCCACATGCATTCTTTAACGACATGAAGAAGACACTACTAACTTCATGTGGTAAGGAAAGATACCCAGGAGGTATAAAAATAAATAATACTTAAGAAAAGCAAAGGAGGAGGCTTCGCCCTTCTGGACCTCACAACCCATTGTACAGCCACATTATCGAAAACGTCCTGGTACTGGCACAATGACACTGGTACATAGACTTGTTGAACCAAATCGAGATGCCAGAAATAAATCCTTCCACCTAAAGAAAATTTATCTTCAAAAAAGGTCCTAAAACCATCAAATGGCATTAGATAAATTAGATTTCCATTTTGTAGAAGAATGAAACAAGACCTGTCACCCCATGAACAGAAACATACTTAAGATGGATCAAAGACCTAAAAGTAAAACCCAGAGCCATAAAGTCATCGGTAAGAAATCAAGCTGAGAATAAAAATTCCATAGGACCTGGTAATCTCGCTGCTGGGTGTAAATCATAAAGAAGTAAGAGCCTTACCAGGAGCAGACATAAGCACATCCATGTTCAATGCAACACTGTAAGCTGGAACAAGAAGATGGAAAAAACCTAAGTGTAGAAGAACGGATAAAGAAACTGACACAAACACACAATAGAATAGTATGCATCACTAAAACTACCAACACCAAACCACAAATCATGTCCTGGCATATGGAACTAGAGAATATGATGATGCATGAAATTAGCCGTCACAAACGGAGAAGTGTGATATGAGACCACTCTTATAACGAGGGGGGAAACCAAGATGAGGACTTCCATGCTAAAGGGAACAGGCTTTGGAATTTGGGAGGCCATGGAGGAAAGACAAAGCAATGGGCTAGGCTGTTAACAGGTGTTTCATTAGGTGAAATGGAATAAGGCGGTCCACAAGAGGGAGAAGAGAAATCGAGTGGATGAAGGGTGAACTATTGGGACTTTGATTAGTAGTTTAAATTGTTGAATACAAAGTTAGTGATCTGAAAATTAAACACGCACCTAATTTACAATAAATATTGTTTCATGAGTTTTCAAAATTTTTTAAAAATTTAACATTTTTAAAATTGAAAAATTCACGGGTTGTCAGATGCATCCTCACATGGCTGCCCTAAGTCCGTGCTGCTCCTCTTTTACGAGAACACCAGCCACACAGGATTAGAACCCACGCTGCTCCAGGATGACCTCATGCCAACCGAGGGCGTCTGCAAGAATCCTATGTGCTAAAAAGCTACCGTCATACCTAGCAAGGGTTAGAACTGCAACATACCTTTGTGAGAGCCCTTTTCAATCAACAGCTGTGGCAATGCTCAGATTCCAAATCAGGTCATGTTGTTCTGTAACTTCTACAGGTAACCATAATGCTATCCTGTTCTCAGAAAGGTAAGCAACTGTAACAAGTCTGAGTGCATAGCTGAAACTCTTTATATAAGTTATGAAGTTGGTGAGACACTGAACTAGGAGTGTAGGGCAGAACCAGACAGCTCTGAGCTCTACTCTTACTAGCGTACAGAAGTGCTACCTGGGTGTTTGTTACGTGAAGTGAATAAATAGAGAATAGTGTAGTGTGACCCTCCGCAGAATAATTATAATTTTATAAAATAATGATTATAGAAAGCACAGCATTATCCATCCTGGATTGAGAACTAAGTAGTTGAAAGAGTTGACGATAGCTTATTTTCATACTGCAGAACAAGCAGTTTATGTGCTTTACAAATCTTAACTTGTGGATGCATTAAAAATATTCCCCTTTGACCCAAGATGGTTTGACAGATCAAATTTACACGATTTGAACGGCGCCTCACCACTTTCAAACCACAGTCAGTATCTGCATAAAAGACATACTGAGTGTAAACGCACATAAAGGTGAAACACATCCTGCTTTAGTGCCTCCACGTACTCTAATCTGTAAATGTTAATCTTTCTTACAGTAATTTATCCCATCTCTTTACATTAATAGAAAAAAATCATCACAGCCCCTTATTTGATATATAAATATAACTATACTAAGTAGAATATTAAATCTAGCTATCAGATGATCATTGTGGATAAATTGACAAAAATATGGTGAATTAGTGTAGTATTAAAATACAGCTAACATGGAAGTCATATGCCTAGGTGTGATTTTTTTAAAAGCTGATTTTGGCACACGGTGTCTTATTTTTAATATTGTAATATTAAACCCTGTTCTTGCATAGTCAGCTTCCTGGTCAAGGACATTTTAATGTCTGTGTCAGAAGCAGACTTTCTGCTAGAAAATAGTTCATGACGAACATGCAAAATAATGCTAAAAATTTAAATCACATTGTCAACTACACTAAATTCCTACCGGGATACTAGGCAAAGGAGTTGTGCTTAGATGTCAGTCCACTATGTCTGTGTGAAGGTGCAGAGGTGGAGTCCAACCTATCCCTCAGGTCACAGCCTGAGGATGCCTCATTAGGGTATGGCCTTTTGCAAGCGAGGCAGGAAGAACTCCCTCTCTTGCCCTTGACTGGCCTCCTTGCTGGGACTCTGCCTGCCACCAAGGGCAGCACCCTGTGGTTCTCCAGAGAACTGTTGGCGCCCCACCTTGCTTCCGTCGACCTTGGATCCCAGTGTTCACAGGCTGATGTCCCTGCGTCCCGCTTCACTTTTCGGTGTCATCAGTCTTGGGCTACCAGAGTCTGAAGAGGACCACGGGCGTTGGTTGGACTGGGCTGGAATGATTTCTTAATATATAATTTTATCTTGATAGAAAGTTCTTTTTATAAATATCTGAGTGTCACTGGTTTTGTTTCTCTAGACAACTCAGCCTAACACAGGAATGAATTATTGTGTTTTTTCCCTCTTCAAGTTTTAGGTCTGTGTGCAAATAGCATAGTTCCTTCCCTCGGAACTGAAGAGCAGCTTCTGGTTCACTCCATCTCTTTGCGCATAGTCAGTAAAGCTTGTGCATAGTCAGTAAAGGGAAACTCTTCCTTTCAGCTCATGATACCCTAATTCAGAACCCATCTTCAGTCTCAGGATTGGATACTAAGACTACACCAAATTTGTTTGAGACACACATTGTTTTCTGAGAACATTTCCACACACCCAGAAGGCACTTTTCAATGGCTTAAAAAGAAAGTAGGAATTTGGGAATGCAGAAATATTCTTGAAACTCGAACATTTAGACTTTTGGCTATGGGGTATTATTACAAATATTAAAAATCTCACTAAAAGGATCTTCAAAAAGTTCATAAAAAAATGGACTTGAGAAATAATGGAATTTTCCCAGGAATGTTTGAAAGGCCCCCAGCTCATATAATATGTTGTTACACTGATTGCCTTTTATATTAAGAAACTAAGTGCTGGGGACTATACAAAACGTAAAAGTGCAATGATCATCATTTATATGCCAAACAGTTGACCAGTTTATATCTGTACAAAGTCGTCCCTGCAAAAGGGATCCACAGAAAATGCAAACTGCTGACTCTTGAAAAATAACCAACTGTGTCATAAAATGAAGCATTTTTCCTCTCAACAGTTTGTGGGAGGGGAAAAGCAATGCACCTGAAGGAGACGATTTGTGAATTATTAAATAAAAGTTGACCCTTTCATAAAATTGGTTAATTCTCAGTATAGGATTTATTATGTAAGTCTTCCTTGTATATTCACTTTAGTCATTTTTCTCTTTAGTGCCACCTTGTGGGTTCGCCAGTAACAATAAATACGTAGTTTTTAGTCTCTGGGGTTTGGGGGAAGTTTTTGTCTTCTGCTGTGTTTAAGCTAGTCTTCATCGTGGTGTGGTAAACTCGGCCATTCGTGTCCTCAGACAGCCTCTGCACCAGAAGGTATGTGCCATACCTCTGCAACTGGCCCTTCTGGAGACCAGGATGATTTCTCAGAGATCGGCAATATTGGAGTCTATACAAAAATCGATGTTAATTTACAGGATAATCACCAAACTTATCTTGGATAACATAACTGGCCAGCTCGGACGTGATTTTTCCATAAGAAAAAGTGTTTTCTCAATTCAGTATCATGATGTTTCCAACAGTGTCCCATGAGAATTGATTCTAGGTAATTCGCAGCGCTGCTTAATCCTGTTGTAGAAAAGCTCTGGTATCTGATTTCGTCGCTAAGGCAGCTTACTTCTAACATGAGATTGCATTTGCATTGAGTTATCATACTCAGGTTTTTTTTTTTCAATTATGCTGCTGCTATGAGAGAAGAAGGAAAAATTCCGCACAATATATTGAATGTCTTTTTTCAGACATACAGGAAATATATATTCCCTAACACGGCGGTCCTCAACCTGTGGGTTGTGACCCCTTTGGGGGGTCAAACGGCCCTTTCACAGGGGTCGCCCAATTCATAACAGTAGCAAAATAACAGTGATGAAGTAGTAACGGAAATAATTTTGTGGTTGGGGGTCACCACAATGTGGAACTGTATGAAAGGGTCGCGGCATGAGGAAGGTTGAGGGCATAACATTTTCTACATATTATAATAATCTTTTAAATTGTCAAAGAAAAATCCATGGCTTATCCTCTTTAAAAAGTGAATGTAATCCACATGTGACCTCCTCCCTGGGAGATGGACAGCAGAGAAGGGGGGAAGGGAGACTCCGGATAGGGCAAGATATGACAAAATAACAATCTGTGGATTATCAAGGGCTCCTGAGGGAGGGGGGAGCGGGGAGGGAGGGGGAAAAAAAGAGGACCTAATGCAGAGGGCTTAAGTGGAGAGCAAATGCTTTGAAAATGATTAGGGCAAAGAATGTACCGATGTGCTTTATACAATTGATGTATGTATATGTGTGGATTGTGATAAGAGTTGTATGAGCCCCTAATAAAATGTAAAAAAAAGAAAAAAAAGACAAACGTAAAAAAAAGTGAATGTGTCTGAACTTACTGCTGTGGGTGTATGTGGACACTTTTTGAAATTGTATTTTTGGAGTCATTTAAGAGAAAGTAAAAATCATGTATAGTCTGGTTACTTGGAATGTGTAAATGCTCAGAGTTGAACTCCTCCTAACCTATTAACATTTGAAGGTTGGGCCATGTATTATTCAAAAAGTAATTTTCCCTGGATCTGCAATAAGGCCTCGGACCTGACCTATAACCGGAATGTCTTAAGCTACTGGTTATCAATGCTGGAAGCACACCAACAAAACAAGAAAATGTAAGTATTTTTCTAGGCTTGCTAAAGTCTAATTACAGAACTAGGACACAGTCCAGTCAAACACTATCAGTAAGACTGCAAACCCTTCGAATATAACTCCCTACTCACCTTTGATCTTGATCAAGTCTCACACTGTGCTTCCAGAATTAATACATTGTGTTTTCCATTTCAGGAACTTTAATTGTTCCATTTTGCCCTCATTGTTTCCCACAGATTTCATACAGGAACAAATTTAAAGATACCTTCAAATGATGTCAGTTACGTTGTTCTCGATTTATCCTGTGCTCGGAAAGTTGCTTTGAAATCCAAACCTAAAATCAAAAACCCCGGAGCTAGACTCCTATACCTTGGACCAAGAAGAGTGCTGAGCAGTTTTTCCTTCATGCTTCAACTTCAGCATTAACATTAGAAGCCTATCTTCTTTCTCGCCCTTACGACCAGCTAGGAACAGATATAAATCTCTCAGCAAATTATACCCTAAGCTTCAGAAACTGCTATGTAAGCCATCTAGAAAACCCATTGAGCAGATAGGGACTGCTGAACTGCAGTGATGAAGTTCTATTTTATTTATGGTAAATAGATACAGGAAACATATTTCATATCTTCTCTGTTACAGATTTCAAGTTGGACAGATCCTAATTGGATTACATTATAGACCAACAGACTTCTACTTTAAAGTCAAATGGCATGTATGGTCTCTGTTCAGTTCCTCTTAAAGTCTGGCTGCACAAAATATATTCCTGACATTCTTTAGCATCTTGGTTCCTTTAATCTTCCAAAGTGGAAAGTGATGAATTTTGACTTGTTCTTAAAAGCGCTAACATTCAACTAGGAAAACTCAGTAAGTGACACCTATTAATGTTCCCTTTTGTCTTCTAGACAGAAAATCAAAGCTATTTAAAGTAAAAGATACACTTAAAATCAATGTGTGCCCACAAGTTAGCATCAATGCTTACAAACCCTCTCTGTGATCATTGTGTCTTATTTGCGTATATATTACTTTATGTATCTAAATCTATGAATAAGAGAGAGGTATCATTTGATGAGAAAGGAATACATGTTTCCATAGGGTCTGAATAGAGACTCTGCTGACCTGTAGTATTATAAAATACTGCGCCACTCTTCCATTTTCAGTTTTTGCCAAGATAGCCAAATTAAACTGATGTGATAATCATCCAAATATATAATTGTAAAACCATGATTGTAGAATCATTTCTTTCTAGCTCCATGAGATTTACCTCTGGTAATTCTGTTTAATGTTCAGAATTCTATAGCAGTTCTCTTGAAATATTCTAAGCAGAAGCTATACCTTTTAGGGTATGCAAATAGTTGCTTCCCAGCAACATTATAATCTATAACCTGTATTATGACTTGAGCAGAATGAGCCCTCCGTTTTGATTGCCTATGGCTCAAAGTGTTAATGTTCTTGAACTGCCTTGTCTGTTATTAGCTAGTTGAAATTGCATTAACCATGAGAATTAATTATGGTCTGCATCTCCCCTCTCTTCAGTAGGCTTTGTCTGCACCTTCCTAGCTGAGAGGGGAGCTTCTGCTACGAAGAATGACAGACTCCCACTGCACACCTTCCCTACTGTCTGCTCCCCAACTCCAACAGTAATCCGGCCTGAGGACCTTTATATTCTGGTGTTACTTCTGAGTTCCTTAATTACTTTCCCCCAAACTGCTATGTTCTCCAGTGTTTTCTCTAGAGGGAAAAATGAAGATACATAGGCACAGGTGTAAATGTCAGACTTCATCGTTTATTTATTGAAGATCACTTAAGAGCAATCTGTAATTTCTTCCATAACCTCAAAATGGGTTTCTCTCAGCCACGTAATCTCTCAGGGAAGCGTTTGTTATGAAATGATCACCTGCTTTTGCAAAGTCCCGGGAGCTTTAAGCTGAATGCCTCTCATGTACCAGTCGCTGAACAATTGACGGCATGATGACTGAGTTGGGCAGCTGCCCGTTAGGTTAGCCATTTGACACCAGCAACCACTCCATCCAGGAAGCTGAGGCTGTCTACTGTAGCGAGTTGACGTCTCATGAACCCAGAGGACCAGTTGTATCCTACTCTACACAGGGCCACTATGACTTGGAATTGACTCGATGGTTTGGGATATAGTTAATAGGCAATAAACAGGCCAACAACCCAATAGTGATTTGACTAGAACGAGTCAGCAAACTGCGCCTCTCAAACCATATGTCGTTTTATGAGTAGGCATGTGTGGCTCTGAAGTAACAGAAAATTGTAAAGGATTTTGGATAGGGTTCAGATAATTGTGATTTCATTTGTTTGTAAAAGTATCTTTTTGGCTCTTTGATTTTTAATGGTGTGGAACAGGATTGGCTGTTCTGTCTCCACAGTTTACCAACCTCTGGACAAGAAGATCATTTCCATACCCCTTGGAGTTCAGTCCTGTACCGTCAACATCTAGAAAAATGTAGCCACTAGCCACTGTTTCTCAGAAAAGCATTACCACTTCCCTGGTACCTGTTAAGCAACTCGGAAGAAGAAGAAAATGTGCAGGGAAAAAATGTCCTGAGGAAGTCTAAAATTGTTAACAAAACCCTTCTTCCACTTTGCCTTCCCAATACACAAGATCCTGTGTGGAGTGGGGATTTTAAGTAATATTTAGAAATTACTTTTCCAACTCTCATTATAGAGTGATGTAAACCTTATGGAAAGTAGTTTGGCAAATGCTTGTCAAATTCGCCAAAGTAAACAGCTGCAGTGAGATGTTTGAGACACCTTGTATCATAAATGTTAACAGAAACCTCACTTACTAGACTGCAGGCTGTTCAGGGGTGAGGAATATGTCAAAGGGGCTTCAGGGGTTCGTAGGAAAATGGAATAAAGAGGCATGTTTATTTATGTATGCACAAAGCAAGCACTCCAGGGCATCCCAAGCCCTTAGTACATATACGTTACATGAGTGAAGTCAGTAGTGCTTATCATCAGTTCCCTTGGCCTTCTGGCTCCTTCACTGCCTTTGCTTTGCCACATCCTCTCGGGATGCGTGCCTGCTGCAGGCGCTCTTCACCTCGGACGTCTACCACCCGTCCCAAGGAACCGCCTTTGGGGGGCGATCTCATCACTAAGGTGCATCTTCTCCAACCCCGTCAGAGATTTGGCACCAGAATATTTATTGAAAGCAGTTCCACCTATTTTGGGAGGAGACAAGCTAACAGAAATGACAGCATTGTCCCTGAATGAGCCAGTAAGTCAGTAGGATCTAAATTAGTATCAGATCCTCGAAGTTTCAAATTTTGAAACCAAAGTGAATGTGTTTTCCCACATGGAGGATGTGACTAGATGTTGGAACACGTTAGGCATTACAAAATGAGCTACACTTCACACGGGACTTAAACTCTGAAATAAAGACTATAAGGTAACAGGCACCTGCGGTGCAATTTACTCCTAAACAGTACCTCAGACTTACTACAATAATTGGTAAGTCAGCTTTGTGTGCCTGTTTCATTATACCAATATGTATGTTTAAATGCCACATGTAATACATAAACAATATTTTTAATTACGTTAAATTTGGGTCAATAAAACACTCAAGTAATTTGACTACCTTTCCCCCACCCCGCCATATGCTTGAAATGAACTTGTATGTCACTGAAGACTTCAAGTTCGCTTCAATGTTCATTGTTTAGCCACTCAGACCAATGTTTATTACATCTAAAGACTGGGGAGTCTGGAGGGGTTTTGTGCGTTTATTTTCTCTAATGGAAACCTTTTTTTATTTTTAACCTGTCATCTCCTATGTATCCCCTCCCCCTTTCCCCACGCCTGTTGCTGGCCTCCTCGCGGGCATCAAGTCGTTTTTTGGTGCCCAAGCCACATTGCTCCCCTTTAGTTTTGCATATAACAATGGAGATTAAATATGTCAATTTGTAATATCGACAGCCTAAGATCTCTAGATTTGTCCATGTCTTTCTGTGCGTAAGAGTGTTACTGCTCCTTGTTGATGTATAAGATTCCATCATATGAATGTACCAGAACTTGTTTAGCCATGGCTCTGGGGTTGGGGGTTTGGTTCTTTGTTTTTGCTATTGCAGAAATCGCGGCAAGAAGCATGGGTGTACTTATGTCTGTTTGTGTTTTCCTCTTAATTTCTTCGTAGAAGTTGGAGAGAGGAGAGAGATTGCTAGGTCAGGTCATAAGGGACTTGGCTTTGCGTGTGCTGATGGCCGCACGCGTCGCGCTGGCTTCCGGCACGGCGCCCCCCTCCCACCAGCAGGGTTACAGCGTTCCTCTTGCTCTGCATCCTCTGCAGCACTTCTTAATTTCTAGTTTATTGAATTTTTTGAAAAGTGATGGTGTGCGATGGAAACTTATTGCTTTCATTTGTATTTCTCTCATTGCTAATGAGCTTAACAATTCTTCATATGGTTCTTGGCCACCTCTGGGTCATCTTTGGTAATGTTTGGGGTCATGGGATGAAGTTTGGCTCTTGTTTCATTCTCCTGCAGGTGAAGATCCAGTTTTCCAGCATGATTCGTTGAAAAGCTGTCTCTCACTCATTTAATAGGTTGTAGTTTTTATTTAAAAATGGAGGTGTCTGTATATACGTGGTTCTTCTTCTGAGGTGTCTATTATCATCCATTGGTCTTCCTGCCATTGTGCCAGTCCCAGGCTGTTAGCATGGCAATAAAGTAGGTTTGAAAGGCTGGGAGTGAAAGACCCACTTAGCTTTGTGAAAAATTTGAATAGTGTCTGTGGGTGTGTGTGTTTGTCCTAGGTTCCTTTCTCTCTCATATAAATTTGGTAATTAGTTTTTCCATTTCTTTGAAAATTTGTGATGGAATTTGGATCACAAGTGCACTGACTTTGTAAAGTATTTTGAAAATGTTGATATTTTCACAACATTTAGTCTGCCTCCCTTTTTAAATAACACTGCTGCTAATTTACTATTGTAGTTGTATGATGTCAAAATAACTTGCTAATACAGAAAGCTTAATTTAAAAATATGCTCACTGGCTTACTAACCTAGGATTCATGGACTACTTCTACTTACATTTTAATGTTACATAATTTTGCTATTGCTTTGAAACCGTTGAGCCAACCTCTCCAATAAAACAAATCGCCAGACTCACTTCCATCGAGTCAACTGCTACTCGTACCAACCCTTGAGATTCTGAACCTATAAATCTTTAAGGAAGTAGAAAACCTCATCTTTCTTCCACAGATTGGTACCTTTAACTGCTGACGCGGTTAACAACCTGACACAAAGCCAACTACACAGACCTCTAACAAATTCTTCATCACAGTCGCTTGCATTTGCTGCATGTGCCACTTGAAGGCATTGGAAAGATAGCAAGCCTTTTGTTGCATTAAATCTGTGTTTCCCGAAGTAGGTAGTACATCCCCTGGGGATGCTGGACTGCTGCAAGTGATTGGAAAAGTCAGACACCTGCGCTTTATCCTGGATTGTTTGCTATTGTGGCAGGAGTTGTTTGCTTTGGTTTTGGGGGTGCTGTTTTTGGTTTGTTTTTTCCTGAACACAGGGCAGTAGGCCAAAGAAGTTTGGGAACCTATCCTTTAAACTCACTTGCCTGGAGTCTTCTCTGACTTCTAGGACCCTGTAGAACTGAAACCAGAGGGTTGCCTAGGTTGAAAATCCTTTAAAAAAATAAAAAAGCAGGCTGCCGTATGTGCGTTAACATCACTGTATTTCTACTTAGGAGCCGAGCACTTTAGTCACTGCACTACCAGGGCTCCTATAGTAAACCCTTAGCCATCAAGTCTATTCCTACTCATGGTGACTATCCAGAGGGAGTAGAACTGCTCCTATGGGTTTCCAAGGGTGTAAATCTACACAGGAACCCAGTGCCTCACCTGCTCCTAGAGAATGACTGGCAGGTTAAAACGGCTGACTTGAGGGTAACAGCCCAATACACAACATATTAGGCCACCAGGCCTCTTCTTCTTGCGATAAAGTAAGGGTAAATTTTAAAAACCATATGCATCTGTTCTGAGTTGTCTACAAATGCTTAAAGATACAGAGTCTACCTGTAGTCGTAATGCCTTCCTCTCTGTCCCGCAGGAAAAGCAGTCCAGTGCTTGTCTGGGCTTGCCTAAAGAGTGCATCGGAGCTGACAAGAAGGCAATCTGGCAAAGTTCAGGACTCTAAGGAGGGATGCCTGAGCAGATCAGAGGACCAACAGCATCAGATGAATGATGACGTATGAGGACAAGGAACCAAGTCTCTTAGGAAGACACAAATATGCAAAGGGAGGACTTCAAATTAACTTTGTGGAGTCAAGCTGTAAGTGGAGGTAAAGATGTAATTTCATAGTTTTTAACAAATATAGATACAAACTCCAGATCACTAGCATCGAGTTAATTCTGATTCATAGCAACCCTAGATGACAGAGTAGAACTGCCCCTTGGGGTTTCTGAGCCTGACAATCTTTGCTGGAGCATACAGCTTCGTCTCCCTGGAGCTGCTGGTGGAGTGGAACTGCTGACCTTGTGCTTAGCAGCTCGACATGAAGCCTACTCTGCCACATGTAACTAAGACACACACCGAGAGATGGTGCGTGCATCCACTAAAATAACCTGGAAGCAGCAACATTGCCGAAGCAATGAGAAGAGTTAATGGCCAAATCCTGGTTTCTAAATATCTCTCCGTACTAAAGAAATCAAGATCACTGGAGGTTCCAACGGTGGGTCAAAGCAGGAATGAAGTGAGATTTTAACATCTTGGTATGCCACGGAGTCAGTGAGCTCAAAGAACGATGTGAACATGGCCAAAGAACACAGGAGCCACCTGGAAGGTAAGACAATTGATGCAGCACAATGAAGCGAGTAATGGATAATAAATTCATGAATAAAAGAGAAATCTGTTTGTCCACACTGATATATACAAATAGAAAAGGAAGTGCTTTCTTAGCTTAGAATGCCAGCTAATCAAGGTACCGGGAACTCAGCAAGAAACAACAATGATGCGAAATTTAGTGCTTTAAAGTGAGACACGACTTTACTCCGTCTTAAAGTATCTTCAGACAAAATTGTTACCAATTGCAAAAAAGAAGAAAACTTCATAGTGGAGAACCCTAATTTAAAAACACCATTTGAATCAAATGATAAAAATGAACACTTGTTCATTGTCATCAAATTGATTCCACTTGTGGGGGCCCCATGGATGCGATGGGCTCTAGGGCCTCTCAGACACAGGTTGTCCGGCCTGTTCCTCTGTGGTACTATTAGGTGGTTTTGAACCGCCAACTCTGGTTAACAGTCAGTGCAAGCCAAACCATTAAAACTCACCTAATGAGATGCAGTAAGAATGCATCCTAATTCTGGTATTCCAGGTAAAACTGCATTACCTTGACCTAACAGAATACACATCAAACAAAACTGGAGGGGGTTTCTATAATATCACTGGCCTTCACAAACGTCAGGGCCATGAACGTCAGAGAGACAGAGGAGCTACTTCAGACTGACGGAGGCTGAGAAGACATGACACCTGAGAGTAATGCGATCCTGAAGTGACCGTTGTTGCTGCAAGCACATTACTGGAATAATTGGCATATTTTGAATTTGGTCTCTGGGAGAAGGTTACTGAGTTAGTTTATTGTGCCAGCCTGGCCTATAAACACATGTGGGGTTAATTGAAGGACAGAGGGATAAATGGCTCGGTGAACCTTGCCTTTAGAGTTCTCGAGTCTCTTGCTTTCTAATGGTCAGACCAATATGTAGCTGCCTTAGCCAATTCCCTGCTTCAGCTGGCAAGGCTCACTTCCTGCAAGACATCCCCAAGAAGAAGCCACATGGATCTACCCCGATGCAGCCCTGGGTGCTGGAGCACCCGTGTAGAGACCCCTGCCAGTGCTGAGACGCTTACACATTCACTGACTCCGCTTTCCTCCTGCAGTCGGCGTCATAGTGTGTGTTCTGTGAGATGGAGGAGGACTTTGTGGATTGGTATTGGACATCTGGGTTAGTGGGTTAACGTTGGACTTGTGGACTTGGGCAGCACTGGGCTGGGATGTTCTCTTGATGTGCACTTAACCTGTATATGAAACTCTGTCTTATGCATGGTTGCTATGGCTTTGTTTCGCTGAAGCACCCAGACTAACGCGGTTACTGGGCAGATCATCATGCTGTGCTATTCATACAACGCTTCTATCAGGCTGGAATTATTGAAAATAAAAGTCTGTTTGGCAAGCCTCTCTGCTTGCTCATCAGTATTATTTTTAGGTGCCCCTGTGCTGCTAGGAACAGAACATTGGTAGAGCGGCAGTAAGGAAAGCGGGAGTAAAGTGGGGGAAAAGGTGAAGCGGTCATGTGGCAGCCATCCACCGACTAATTCACAGTCAAGTTTTTGCTTTCACTCACTTTCCTGGTGTCTTGCAAGTACATTTCCACCATAAGAAAGCCTGTGTAACCATTTTAAACACCGAAAAAGACTTATTTTGAGAGTATGTTTTCCTTCCTGTTCTTCACGAATTTATTTTTAGAGACATCGTTTATTATTCTGGAAGAGGCCACGCTAAGCAGCAAATTGCTAGACCACTCTCCCAGCCCCATGAATCACCTGCGAGCACCGACGGAGGAAGGGGTAACTTGGGGCGTTAGCGTTAGCTGCTAACTACCAAGTCGGTAGTTTAAAACCACCAGCGGTTCATAGGAGAAAGATGAGCGATTCTATTCCCACAGTTACATTCCCAGAAATCCACATGGGCAGTTCTATATTGTCCTATAGGATCGTTGTGAGTCACAATGAACTTAGTCACTGAATTATGAGACAGGGAGTTTAGTTTGGTCTTCCTAGCTTTCTTCATCCCATTCATTTACCTCACAGGCCTCTTCTTCTTTATCCGTCGTTTCCTCCTCTCTTCTCTTCACCAAAACCAAAACTCACCTGCATTGAGTTGCTGCTGACTCAGTGTCCAGACAGGACAGAGTAGAACTGAGAACTGAATTTTTGAGACCAACTCTTTATGGGAGTAGAAAGCTCCACCCTCCTCCCACAGAGACTGATGGTTTTGAACTGCTGACAATGCAATTAGCCCCCATCTCATAACCACTACACCACCAGGCCTCCTTTTCCCTTGACCAGAGATGTAAAAATGCTTCTGAGACTCATTCAAAGAGAGAGGCCCACCATCAACATTTCTTGACCTATACTCTATTCCAAACCCTCCCTTAAAGCTGTGAGAAGAAAGGAAATCAGGGTGGTAAGCATCCCCCCTCCTTTTCATTCTCTTTTGTTCGGTTTTCTAAATTTTCTCCCCTTGCAATTCAAGTCAGGGCTATAAAACAGCCTGCCACTCTGAAACACCACTTGTCAAGAATGTGAGAAATTGTTGAAAGAAAACTTTAGAAGATCTAAATTCAAATCACCTTGACTGCAATTAAAATCGCCACCATTCTTTAGTAATGACAGGTGGAGTACAAAGGAAGCAGCAATGACAGCCACAGAGCTTTCTAAGACCTGGAACAATATCCACAAATCAGGAGAAACAATAGACTCACAGTCTATCTGGTGAGATATTTTAGTTCTCGTGTTCATCTGCCTCACAGAGACTAACGGAATACACGGTTAGATAACCTGGGGCTCTCACCTGCAATCACCAACTGCCTCATCTCCATTATGGTCATGATCACCTCACATTCTCCTTAATTCCGTCTCGGTGTTAATGGCGAGAAGGAAAATGGCCATAGAAGAAGAATGGAAATCACAAATCAGGTAAGTAGTATTTGGGGCATTCTAAGAATCCCTGCCCAAGCGATCATCCCCCTGAGAACTACTTGTAACCAGACCTGTTAACCGCTTTTATTGGACATTTCCTATGATGCAGTGTTCAAACCCAGCTACTGCAAGCTTATACTGTGTGACTTCATCCAGAACAGCCCCTTGGTAAGTCACACTCTGTGCTGCTGCGAATCCTGGGTCTAGTTCTTCTAGGCCAGGATCTGCAGCCCTCCTTGGGTACTCTCTGCCACAATAAAGGGGCTGGGACATGTGGCCCCATTTAAACCAATCTCTTCTCAGCATAACCTCTCTTATATTAGATCATGGGTCTTGAAACTTGTCCCAAAGTTGTCCTTCCTGGTATTTATTTACTAACTCACTCACCATATGCTTATAAGAACTTTGTGCAAAGTACTTCTCTGGGCACCGTGAACAAAACAAAAATTTTCCCGTGTGGAGATTTCATTCTAATAGACAAAATTTTAGAATTAAAATAAATAAGTATATTATAAATGGAGCTAGACCCAGGATTTAAACTGACAGGGAAGGCCTTATATGTGAATAAACACCAGTGGTAAGTAAGGTGTGTACTTGAGGGAGTGGACAAAGCAAAAGCTTTATGACAAATTCTTCTTGCAATTGATGTAAATTTACAAAACCCAAAAAGTGACAGTGTGGAAACTATCCAAAATAATACAGGCTATCTAATGTTCAACATATGTTTCTCCCTGTCCAGAGGAAAGCATGCAGAAAATCAAAAGCACGTGGACGCAATTAGTCTGATGGACTAACAGGCCATGCAAACATCATTCTCCATGACCCTGAAACCAGAACAAGTAGAGAGCACCCAGCTAGCACTGGCAACGGCTCTAAAAGGGATCGCATTAGAAGCACCTGAGTAGAGTGGAGATGTGGAACAAAACCTGGGGTCACAGAAAGACCAGGCTTACTGGTCAGATAGAGACTAATGGAACCTCCAACACTTTCACCTTAATTACGCTTCAGGTCTGGAAACAACTCCTGCCCAGGGCTCACTATTCAGCCAAACAATAGGTCTATACAGGAACAGTAGCAGTAGAGGGGTATCCTTATCTTAGAGCAGTGGTTCTCAACTTAGCTAACTACGGGACTCTTTCATACAGGTCCTCATGTCGTGGTGACCTCCCCCCCGCACACCACCATAAAATGATTTTCGTTGCTATTTCATCACTGTAATTGTGCTACTGTGATTAATCAGGTGACTCCTGTGAAAGGGTCGTTGGATCCTCAAAGGGGTCGCCACCCACAGGTTGAGAACCGCCCAGTGAGAGCCATCAACCATCTGAGCTATAAAAGGGCAGCATTGACCCAAAGACAAGCTTCAGATGGGTTAGGAAAGACTCGAAATAGGAAACAGAGGAAGTGGATAAGTGATGTCACGTGTGGAGATTACAATCAGTGAGATGAAAATCTTTGTGAATTGTTGAAGAGAAAATTGATCAGCTCTGTAAACCTTCATCCAATTCACAACACAAAGTTGAAAAATAATAATAAGCCAAGCAAAAGCCAGCTGTGATTTGGACTAGAGTGGCAGCATTTCAAGTGGTGAAAAGTAACTGAATTTTGCTAAAGAATTTCTATTGTTGCCTGTGAGGGACCTCAAGAATAATGTCAGGATATTTGGCCTGAGCAATAAGGAGACAGAACTTAGTTACTGAAGTAGAGAAGACTGAAGGAGGACCAAGATTGAGAAAAATACAAAAATTTTGGGGTTACTCTTGTTGGTAATCAATTGATATGCGGTCTGATGGTTGCTCTTATTTGCCAGTCTGAAGAACATGGGTGAGCACAACATGAACACGGGCAGTGGAGACAGTGCGAGTGAATGAAAAATAAAAGTGGTGGGAGTAGACAAGTGGTCGAGAGAGCACAGAAACGTTTTCTTTCCGTATCGCATGGTGACATTTCTAGACGCTTAAGTAATCAACAAAAGAATTGTAACAAGACCTAACTAATGAAGATACGTGGGACAAACAAACCAAACAAATGCAAAAAAATCCTTGATTAATGTCAAATACGAAAGAAAGGGAAGAAAAGGTTATTTAAGCAAATATGGAAGACTAGTGATGAGATGGTAACTTTTCCTTCATTGTACCAGCAGCTGCATGAAGTGGAAAGACATTGAACACTTTAAGATAAGCATTATGAACTGAGTTTTAAAAATTGCACTACTCATCTTGAATGCAAAGATAGAGGAAGAGATAAGCATAAAAGAATAGGAAAAGATAACAGCAAATATGAACTCAAAGAATTTACATGGGATTGCATTACTAATAGCAGACAAAGTATGCTGGAAAACAAGAAGGGTTTACTAACTAAAAACTTTCACTAAAAAATATTTTCCATAATAGAAGATTCAAGAACATATGAAGACAAAATCTAAATTTGCGTGAAATTGGTAACATAGCCTGAAAATACATAAAGCAAGATTTGACGGAAATAAAAAGTCAAATGGACAAACTCACAGTTCACAATGTTACATATATCTTTCAGTAATTCCAAAATAAGCAGGGAAAATATCAAGACTGCATAAGATTTAAAAGCATAATCCACAAACTTAGCCAGAAAATGGAGAACTCAGCATCCGAAGAATGCATGTCGTTCATGCCTTTCAGTACACGTGGACCAATTTGCAGAATTATGCACGCGTGGGGCCGCGAACAAGTCTCCGTCAGTCAAGAGAACTGCAAAGATACGAAACAGGCAATCTCTGGATTATGACGAGTTCTGTTGCCAAATTTGTCTTGACGTCAAATGTGCATATAAGTTGAAACAGGTCTGACGTAATTATCAGTCAAGCGTCTGTCTTCGCATACAGTCTAGCGTGTGTGCATCAAAAGCCGTGGTGGCACAGGGCTCGGTGCTGCCCGGAAGACTTAGAAATCCGATTCCATCATTATTGATGGTCTTAGAAGCCTAGTTCTACAGGGTCTCCGAGTCAAACCAAATTGACAGCAAGAGACATGTTTGGAGGCTTCTTTGTATGCATCAAAGAAATACTTCCAGACACCCTAAAACATCCTTAGCCCAGAACAATAAATAATACTAATGGTTTGGTAGGAATCATGAAGTAGCACTGATTCATTACTGAAAACCATTGTATGTACTTCAAAAGGTTAATATAATACACTTTATGAGGGATAAGTCATACTATGAGTTGTATCTAAACATACATAGTACATATTAATACAGTTAACTAACTGACATTAGATTCTTGGAAAATGCCGATAACACTTATAAAATCCTAACAAGATTAATCAAGACAAAAGACAAGGCACAAATTACAAATGTTAATATTAAATTACATCAAATGATACAATGGAAAAAACATAAGTCAAAACATTTATAAGTTTAGATATAAAGAAAAGTCCTAAGAAAATAAAATTTATCAGATCTGACACTAAAAACCTTATATATTTACTTAAAAATCTTTGTAATAAAAAATTTCCCATAATAAATTCTTCCAAATAGCTCACGAAAAAATAAATCCAACCTTACACAAACTCAGAAAACAGATAAAAAGAGAATGCTTTCCAATTCACTTATGAGGTCAGCATAACTGTCATAATAAAATGACATGAATGTAATTTAAAAGGAAGATTATAGACCATTCTCTTTCATAAAAATAAATGCAAAAATCCTAAATCATATATTAGGCACTGTGGTGGTTATACAATCTTGTGTCAACTTGAGGGTATTCAGAGTGAAAGGGTGGAGTCTAGTCTGTCCATCAGGTCACAGACTGATGATGCCTCCTTGTGGGCAAGGCCTCAGGAGGATTCGGGAACTTCCTCTCCCTGCTTCTCTTTCCTGTTGGGAGCCACATGGCTGAGACCAACTAGCACCTCAAGATACATCCACCACCACTGGGTTCACAGACTTTTCACCCACTGGCCTGTGATCTTCCTGCATTCTGCATCATTGCATGTGGCTGTGTGAGTCTGAAGAAAGACATATGGATTGGTATTGGACTTATTGTTTGAAATTGGACTAAAAGATGATCTGGACTGGAATGTTTTCTTGGTATACATTACTCTTTGATACAAAACTCTTTCAGATAGATAGATAGATAGATAGATAGATAGATAGATAGATAGATAGATAGATAGATAGATAGATAGATAGTCTCTAGATTTGTTTCTCCAGTCAACCCGGCATAACACTTTAATCCAGTATTTTTGGTTTTTTAAAGCATCATGATCCTAAATGGTATATTCCAGGAATGCAGTGGCGGTTTAACATTTAAAAATCAATCAACATAAAGTATCCTATCATCAGGATAAAGAAAAACAATCAGTTTAAGAAAATAATTATAGAAAAAGCATTCCACAAAACTCTAGTACTCAGAATAAAAAAAAATTTTTAAACCCTTAACAAACTAGGAGTAGAAAGATACTTGTTAAACACACCAACACATATCCAGAAAAAGTGTGTGTGTGTGGGGGGGCAAGAATCCTACAGCAGAAATCATAATTAATGGTGATCTATAAGAATATGCCTTTCACAATTGTGAACAATAAAAGTCATCTGTCACTCCTATAGAGTACATTGCTCTGAAGGTCCTACCCAGTGCACAACCACAATAAAAATTCATTTTAAAATTAAGGATTGGTGGAAGTACAAAGGATAAACTCGATAAAGAGCGTGGCACCCCATCAGACTTGACTGGAGGCCATGCCTAGAGGTCAAAATTCAGACCTTTATCTATTTACAGGTTTTCTTTCTTTTTTAATTTTTTCTTTTTAAATTAATTTATTCTTTTGTGGGTCATTGGTTTTCTTTTTTGTTGTCATTGTTGGGTTCTCTTTTGTTGCTTTGTCTTGCTGTGCCATGTTTCTTGGTGTCTATTATTATCTCTACATATATATCTAGATAAGATAGGCTGGATGAACAGTCTGGAGGAGAAAACAATTGGACCGATGGTTCCAGGGGGACATGGGCGAGGGGGAGGTGGGGATAAGTAGGTGGTATGGACCGACCCAAGTTCTCCAAAATTAGTGGTGGTATGGACCGACCCAAGTTCTCCAAAATTAGTGGTAAGGAGGGTGTGAGAGGCCTGGTAGGGATTCAGCAATGGCAATGTAACCAAGAGAAATTACTGAAACCCAAATGAAGGCTGAGCATGATAGTGGGACAGGAGGAAAGCAAAAGGAAATAGAGGAAAGAACTAGGAGACAAAGGGTATTTATAGAGGCCCAAATACAGGCATGTACATATGTAAATATATATAAGATGATGGGGAAATATATCTACGTGCATATACTTATAGGTTTAGTATTAAGACAGCAGATGGACATTGGACCTCCACTCAAGTAATTACTCAATGCAAGAACACTTTTTTCCTATTAAATTGGGATTCCATGATGCACACCTACCCGACACAATCACTGAAGACAAATTTGTGCATAAGCAAATGTGGTGAAGAAAGCTGATGGTGCCTGGCTATCAAAAGATATAGCGTCTGGGGTCTTAAAGGCTTGAAGGTGAACAAGCGGCCATCTAGCACAGAAGCAACAAAGCCCACATGGAAGAAGTACATTAGCCTGTGTGACCATGAGGTGTCTAAGGGATCAGGTATAAGGCATCAAAGAACAAAAAATCATATCATTGTAAATGAGGGTGAATGCAGAGTGGAGACCCAAAACCCATCCATAGGCAACTGGACACCCCCTAACTGAAGGGTTGTGGGGAGGAGATGAGCCACTCGGGGTGCAGGGTAGCAATGATGAAACATACAACTTTTCCTTTAATTCTTAAATGCTTCTTCCCCCCACTATCATGATCCAAATTCTACCTTACAAATCTGGATAGACCAGAGGATGTACACTGGTACAGATAGGAACTGGAAACACAGGGAATCCAGGGCAGATGATCCCTTCAGGACCAGTGCTGAGAGTGGCGATACCGGGAGGGTGGAGGGAGGGTGGAGTGGAAATGGGCAACCAATTACAAGGATCTACATATAACCTCCTCCCTGGGGGATGGATAACAGAAAAGTGGGTGAAGGGAGACGGTGGACAGTGTAAGACATGACAAAATAATAGTAATTTATAACTTATCAAGGGTTCATGAAAGAGCAGGGAGCAGGGAGGAGGGGGAAAATGAGCTGATATTAAGGGCTCACGTAGAAAGCAAATTTTTGAGAATGATGAGGGCAACAAATGTACAAATGTGATTGACACAATGGATGGATGTATGGATTGTGATAAGGATTGTATGAGCCCCAAATAAAATGATAAAAACATTAAGGATTGGTAAAGAGGAAATGAAAGCTTCATTGGCCACATATAACATAACTATGTATGGACGAAATACAAATAAACCATGACAGTAAGGAAATTGAGCAATGTCACTAGAAACAAGTCAGAATTTAAAAATTCATTCAGATAATATTTAATAAAAATATATACATATATACCAATTATATATATTTCTGCAGCATGTTATATGACAGGTGAACTAGTTTGAGGTATGAAATGACATTTGGAGAAACACTTAAAATTGGTTAAAGTAACTAGAATGTAATTGAGCTGGAAGTTTTTATTAGAGTGACAGAAAAGAAATTATTGATAAATATGATTATAAAGATGGAAACATACTGTTTCGTGTAAGGTATCATCTTTCTTTTTAGCCATGATGTTAGCCATGGTCTTGGGTGGCACAGTATTACATCACAAAATGCACATATTGGATAGATAGGTCAAATATTAGGAAATATTTTAAAGTTGTATAATTCAGTATTTTAAGTTTAAAATGCTGATATTCTTATCTTAAAAAACATACACTATTAAGCAAATTTTTGTCAATTTTCTACATCAAATACATAAAACCAAAACATTCCTTTGAAATCTGCACTTCTATAGAAGGGTCTTTAAGAACAGCAAGGGCTCTATTTCTCAGTCTAGACTATGGTATTCTCTAGGAGCCAGGAGCCCCTGGAGACCTAGAGACCTGGTGTTGGGCTGTGAGCCCCATAGACCTGGTGTTGGGCTGCTAAAGACGAGGTTGGCAATTCAGATGCACTTCCCATCAGAAAGAGGAAGTGATCTGTTCCAGGAAAGATTTACGCCTCAAAAATCCAGATCGGCTCACAGTGAGGCCATATTGACTGGATGGTAGTGAGTTGTTTTGGGGGATTATTCTCTTATCGTCTCCATTGACCTTATAAGGTTCAGTGTATGTCTAATATACTCTTAAGAAAATAGGTGTATCCTAAATGATATTCTGCAATAAAATACCATGAAATTCTGGATGAAACATAACAAAACTACTTTAAAGTGATCCTTTACAATTCTAGCAGGGCTCTTTAAAAAAACACACACACAACAAAAATACCTCCATACAATAAAAAGAAAGAGAAGGTAGAAACCAATACAGGTACATTCTTGAGCAGACAGGTACCTGGGAATAGTGCCACTTTAAAAACAAAAGTAGGTGGTGTTTAATTACCTTGCAAAACTATAGTCAATACCTGAGTATCCAACAAACGAAGTTGGAGTGGTGAACTTTATATTGAACATATGTCTTCAATGAACAGATGAATAAGATAAAATCGTTTCCACCAGAAAAAGCAAACAATGCGGCAGCTTATTCTGGGCTAGGCTTAAGTGCTGTGTGGAGGGAATGGAGATATTTTTTTCCTTAAGAATTCATAATTAAAGCCATCGTTTTATGTATGCTTGGCACAGTGCATTGAATAATGACTCCCCAGATGCCCATATCCTAATCCCAGGAAGATATGCCTATATTACTTTACATGACAAAGAGACTTTTCAGATACGATTAACCTTAAAATTATATGGGTGCATATATGTACTTGTGAAATTACTTAATCTACAAAATATTATGTGTGTCATTTATGAGTACAGGACATGGTTCTCAACTTTTATCTCTGCAATAGAAGGGTCATGGATGGAAACAGATAAGGTGAGACTCAGACATCAAATCTTCTAATCAAATAACTTCTATTTACATACTGGTTAATTATTAAAGCTAAATAACAGAAATCAAAATAATACAAAGAATTCTGGTGAAGATAGCATTCTGTATTTTTTGACAGGATGTTTATTTCCCTGACAGATACTAAGCAACCTGGATAAAGTGCTACCAAGTAGACAGATGTAATAATTCTGAAAGAATGATCTATTTCTTAATACATGATGCAATGATTTATTGGGGATTTTGGGGGACAACTGGAGGGAGAGAGAACAAACAATAAATTCGGGAGTGGGCAAGGAGCATTAGAACGGATTGTGATCACGTGTATACAACTCTTTTTAAAATCAATTTAAATATAGGAGTGTATGATATGTGAATACTATATTAAGAAAACTGAGGGGGGGAAATGAAACCAAACTTGACTAATGGTTAACATGGGTAAAGGAGGAAGAATTGTTGCTTAGAAGTCATTGAGTTTATGTTAATGTTAGGGGAATAGTTTATGTTAATAGTTAGGGGAAGAGTTAATGTTAATGTTAGGAAAGGATATTGTGATAGTTATGCCAAACTGGCCAATGAACACCTGGGGTTAATTGAAGGGGAGAGAGATAAATGGGTCAGCGAGCCTCGCCTGTGTTGTCGCTTGCTCTCTGATAGTGGGACCAGTGTGCAGCCATAGCTAGTTCCGTGCCTCAGCTGGCAAGGCTCACTTCCTGCGAGACACCCCTGAGGAGAAGCCACATGGACCTACCCTGATGCAGCCCTGGGTGCTGGAGCAACCACGTGGAGACCCCTGCCAGCACTGAGATGCTTCCAGGCTGACTGATTTGGCTTTCCTCCTACAGTCAGCGTCATTGCATGTGTTTTGTGAGATTGAGGAGGACTTTGTAGATCAGTGTTGGACATATGGGCAAATGTCAGACTTAAGGGCTTGGACAGCACTGGGTTGGGATGCTTCCTTAATGTACATTTACCTCTTATATAAAACTCTCTTATACATATATGAGTTTCTGTGGATTTGTTTTCCCTAGTCTACCTAAACTAACTCAGATATTAATAATGAATATATAGCATGAAGAGTATAACCAATGGCACTTGATTATACACATAGAAATTGTCAAATTGGAGAATGTTTTGTAATGCATATTTTTGCCAAGGTTAAAAAAATAATTGCATGAATACTAATGAGTACAAGGAGGAAGAATATGTTTAAAATTGAATGAAGTGGTAATTCTACAACTCTTCTTGGTATGATTGGATTATTGAATTGTATGGCATGTGGATAAAGAAATTACCAATAAAACTTTTAAAAGAAGAGTCTATTTCTGAGATAAAATAGAAAAAGTAGCTTTCTTCTACTCCCTCCCTCTAAGCAAAACTAAATACCCTGCAAAACACTCAAAATCATAGGAGAACTCTGAAGGTGGAAAGAAGATTATTTGGCTAGGCATCTTAGGGCTTAAAGAATAAGGTTATAATGACTTCTTAGACTTCATTATAAGTTGCTGCTGGTGTTTAATTTTTCCTGTAGCCCAGGCTGGACATTGGAAAGCCCTGCAATGCAGAACTCTCGACAGGCATAAACAAGAAAAAGATGAAAGAGGGAGAAATGTCCTGTTGCTTTGACTTTTGAACTAAAATAACAAAGGGAGACAGTAGCCCAGCAGAGACAAGCCACACTCTGGCAGCAGCAGCTGATCTGTCAACAATAGGGTTGTCAGCAAGTGACTAAGCAATCCTGTCCACCCCTTGATTCACACTGGGTGACAGTAATGGGCGCAATTGCCAGTCACTTGCCACCCAGAGGGTTAATTCATCCCTTGCCTCACAAACATGATCTACCATCATCAGTATCCAGTGCGCTAACAGCTGTCCTTCCCTAAGCCAGCACGCCCATTCTGCCAAATGACAATCCCAGCAGAGACGGGGAAGGCCTGCCAGACCTCTGCCAAACCAGCATCAGAAAGTATCAAGTTAACATAGAAGATCTAAATAAACCTGAGCCTCTAAACATAATATCTAAAATGTCCACACTACAATCAAAGATTACTCATTATAGCAAAAACCTTTAAAAATCACAGCTCAACTGAGAAAATACTGACATTTCAGCAGGCACAAATTCTGAGAGGAATCAAATATTGAAACCATCTGACAAAGAATATAAGGTTGCCACCATAAATTAGACACAACAATAAAGGTTTGCTTTCTTCCAAATGAATGAAATGGAAGTTTTAAAAAGAAATTATAGAATTGAAAATTGAAATAAAATGGAGCCATCTAGTTAGTTTCAACCCATACCAACCCTATGTACAACAGAGCAAAGCAATGCCTGGTCCGGCCCCCACAATTGTTATGGTCAAGTACATCCTTGCAGCCACTGTAACAATCCATTTGGTCAAGGATCTCCCTCTTGTTTGCTGCCCCTCTACATTAAGAAGCATGTTCTTTTACAGGCAATGGTCTCTCCTGATCCAAAGAATGAGAGAAAGAGTCTCGCTATCCTCTCTTCCAAGGCACATGCTAGCTCTACTTCATCTGCTTATTCCGGTGGTAGATTATGGTACTCTCAGTATACTTTGATGGCACCATAATTAAAATGCCTGAATTCTTCTTCATTCTTCATTATTCAATGTCCAGTATTTGCATTTAAGGTGATTGAAAATACCATGGTGATTGAAAATACCATGGCTTGAGTCAGGAGCACCTTAATCCTCATAGTAACATCAATGATCTTCAACACATTAAAAAAAATCTTGTGAAACAAATTACCCATATAATGCCTTATTTTATTTCTTGACTACATCACAGATGAAGAAAACAAAAGGTCATTAAAAGATAAGAAAGAAAGAGTCGGCCAAAGTGGACGTCAGAAGAGACTGAAATTTGCTTTTTAACATAAATCACTTGAATGAAATAACAAAGTGAAACAGCTGAAAACATTTCAAAGAGCAGCTTAAGAAGATAAAATATTACGGTGAAATATTTGTGCAAAACCTTGAGAAAGGCAACCCAAGAGAATTCTGAAATTTTAGAACAATGTCATTAATAATAAATACAAGTAAATTTTAAGAAGATTATTCAACAATGGTTGCAGCAATGCATAGACAGGGTGTCGCCAGGAATTCAAGACAGATACAGAGAAGGACATAGAAGAGTGACTGATCATTGCTTTCATCAGCTGGCGTTTGGCTGAAAGCAGTGAACACCAGAAAGAGACTTATCTGTGTTTTATTGACTGTATGGATCATAAAGAAATAACATTTAGAACAATGGGAATTTCAAAGCACGCCATTGGGTCCATGAGGTACCGGTAAATGGAACAAGAAGCAGTTGTTTGAACAGAACAAGGAAATACTGAATGGTTTAAAATTAGAAAAATTTATATCAAGGTTGTATGCTTTCACTATATTTGTTTCATCTATATGTTGAACAAATCTTCTGAGAACTGGATATATGAAAAAGAATCCAGCATCAGGATTATAAGAAGGCTTGTTAACCTTTAATATACAAATGACACCATCTTGTTTGCTGAAAGTGAGGAAGACGTGAAACACTTGCTGATGAAGATCAAGGTTTACAGACTTCAATATGGATTATAAGTGAATGCAAAGGAAACCAAAATCCTCACCACTATACCAGTAGATAACATGATGATAAAGAAAAATGATAGATGGGTTCAGTTATAGAGTTAGAACCAGTGGAGTAGATAAGAGCTGATTAGAATTTAGTAAACCTGTAAAGCAGAGAGAAAATATTCTGCGGGGAATGGGGGGCAGGGATGGTGGTGGCACAGAACAGACCACCAGAGTCCTGTGGGACAATAACAGATCCAACATTCACATCATCAGAGTCCCAAGAGAAAAGGAGAGCAAATACAGGACTGAAAAAGTATTCAAAGAAATAATGGTTGAAAACTCTCTAACTTTGGTAAAAGATAAATGTATGACTATATATAATAAAAGAGTAAAAATATCAAATCAATAATCTAGGATATGCTTCTCACCTAAAGAATTTTTAAAAAGAGAAAAATAAATTCAAATAGTCAGAAAGAAGGATATGATAAGGAAGATAAATCAATGAAATTGAAAACAGTAAACAATAGGGAAAATCAACAATACCAAAGACTGCTTTCTTAGAAATACAAGTAAAATAGCTAATTAACATTTAGCAAGAACAATAAAGTTTAAAAGAGTGTGCTGTAGTGTATTGCTTATTATAGCTCTTCTAGCTATCATCTGTGTAACTTTCACCAAAAGACTGGGTCTCCAACCCACAACCCGGAATAACACTCGGTCTTTGGGTTTCTGAGACTTTAAATCGTAATGGGATCAGACAAGCTCATCTTGTTCCCATGGAGACACTAGTGGGTTCCAGCTGCTGATCTTGCAATTAGCAATTCACGGAGTGACTCCCTATACCACCAGGGCTCCTTCATGATGAGGTGTAGTCTCACTGCCATCAAGGCAATGTTGACTACTAGCAACTCCCTGTGGGTTTCTGAGACGGTAACTCTTCACTGGAGTTGAAAGTCTCTCCTGTGGAGTTGCTCATGGTTTTGAACTGCTGCCTATGTGGACCAGGTAGATTGCAGCCTAAAGTATAACCACTACACCACCATGGCTCCACAAATTTAAGGTGTTTGTTATCCACCCAAGGGATTGATTAGTTGTTTTGTTTGTTTTTTATTACTAAATGTTTTTATTGGGGCTCATACAGCTCTTATCACAATCCATACATATATCAATTGAGCAAAGCACCCTTATACATTCGTTGCACTCGTCATTCTCAAAATTCGCCTTCCACTTGGGTTCCTGGAATCAGCTCAGTTTCCTAACCCCCTCTCCCCACTCCCCCCTTCTCCCTGCTCTCTTAATAGTTTATAAATAATTATTTTATCTTATCTTACACTGCCCGGCGTCTCCCCTCACCCACCTTCCCATTGCCCATCTCCCAGAGAGGAGGTTACACATAGATCTCCAAGATCGGTTCTCCCTTTCTACACCCCCTTCCCTCCCGGTGTCGCCACTCCCACCGCTGGTGTTGAGGGGTTCGTCAGTCCTAGATTCCCTGTGTTTACAGATCCCTACTGCACCACTGTACATCCTCTGGTCTAACCAGGTCCGCAAGGTAGAATTGGGGTCATGATAATTGGGAGGGGAGGGAGCATTCAAGAACTAGAGAAAGGTTTTGAGTTTCATTGCTGCTACACTGAATTAGTATGTTAACAGTGTAAATAAGAAACATGAAACCATTGTGTGGGACCTTGCAAATAAGGAGGATGGGACCTTGACAAAGGGATTGGTTAGTTACACCATCCTGCTAAACTGAAAATGAACCACTCCAGAGATGCCACGTGGGTCCAACCACCATCAAGAAAGAAGAGCTAGGAGGGGAGGCTGACCTAGAAATCCCTGCACAGATCCACAGGGCTGTGACACCACAAATGGCAGAGCGACAGCAAAGAAAGGGCAGCAGCTGAGCTAGGGGACTGGCAGCAGACAGTGCAGTGAGCTTCCCAGCCGATAGAGCAAGAATGTTAAGGGGTTTCAAGGAGAAAGCTTGTTGGCAGAGTCTGGTGCCTCTGGACATTTATCGACAGAGCTAAAATAATTTCTAAACGTCATCTGCCAAAAGAAGTGGCTAAGAGATCAAGGAAAAGAGAGAGTTATGTCCGTGGACATGGCCGAAAAGATGCTGTCCTGAGCATTTCTGACCCTGAACTGTATCTGTTAACTTTACTAATAAATCCCTTCATGGTGAATGTTGCCTGTGAGTTCTGTGTGGCTTTCAAAACGAACTACTGAACATAGTAGAGAAGCATAGTGTGTCTTGGGAGAGGCGATTGGTGTCAGAATTGGTAAGAAATGTGGAGGGTAGAAGCATTCCTGAACTTTATCTTATAGACATCAGTGCTGGGCTGCTACCAATGGCAATTCTTCTCTTTCCTCTTCATGAAATTAGGGGAGGTCAGATACCACCCCCAAAACATGATGAATGAAGAGAAAGCCATAAAATACCAAGAGTATGTATGAAAAAGGGATATCACCACATATCTTGCAGTAATTAAATGGGATATATTTATATTTTTACAGGAAGTTTTATCCTCCTAAATATGAACTAATTCCCTGAAAATCACAAACTACCAAAAACTCAACCAAGACTTAATAACAACCTAAGTAGTTTTATAAACATTAAGGAAATTGAGTATGTATTTGTAAAAGTACCTAAAAGAAAGACATTAAGGCCCAGATAACTTCACTAGGCAATTTTAGCAGAGAGAAAAAGTAAAAATAATTTATTCAATATCTTCAAACCGTAGAAGAAAAGGTATTGATTCTCAATTCATTTTATGAGGATAATATTACCCTAAATTAGCAAAGACAGAACAAAAATGATATATCAATGTTTCTCATGAACTTAAATGCAAAAAAATATCCGGAAAATCTTAGCAAAACATGTTTGGCAAAAGTCAAGGAAATAAAAGCAGCATATACATTGTGAGAGCTAATGTCAACCTATTAGAGTCAAACTACCTCTGGCCAAGAAGAAAGACACCTTCAAAGTCCTTCTCCTGCCCTTTTTACTGTGAAAGCCTCGGACGCTTTTTCAAAGCAGCTTGGTGTCAAAAATTCTTTCAGTATCATCTAAAAGCCTGTTTATAACTTGTTAGAATTTTTTTGTGTTGTTTGCTGACCATATAAAATGAGCTCTCTTTTATCTGGTTCCTGATTGCTTTCTGACCTTTAGCATAATGGAGAAACATCTTTTAGCCCTTTAAAATTTGTGACAACAAAATTTGGATATGAGAAACATCTTCAAAGCTGGATTATCTGACTCACAGTGTGATCTTCCTACCATTTAGATCCCCTTTCAGAGAGTTTTGCCAGCCTGACATTTCTACAACTGAAACTGCCAGGCCCTAATGAGTTTGCTCATTTCTGAATTTCTCTAACCCTTATTACCTATATTAACATATTTATTTTAAATTAAGTCATCATTAATATGTGGTAAAAAGCACTCATTTTACATGTACATCCAGTGTATGGTGACAAATAGATTCAGTCCTGTGGAACCATCATCACAATCAAGTTATGAAACATTTTGAACATCCCAAATTGACTTGTCCCCTTTTTCCAAACCCCAGATCTAGGCAACCACTAGTTTGCTTTTCATCAATATAGATTAAGTTCGCCTCTTTCATAATTTTACTGAAGTACATAGCATGTATGTTTTGGGGTCTGACTTGTTTCACTCGGGATGAGAGTCTTGAGATTTATCTAAGCAGTTGCTTTGTTGCTGCTGCTGTTTCTGAGGCATCTTCCATGTTATGACCTGAGGTGTCCTTAGCCATTCACTTGATGAAGGATATCGGGGATGCTTGTCGTTTGGGACTATTACCAATAAAGTTGCTAAGAGCATTCATGTACAAGTCTCTATGGGCTATCTAAAGACTCCTGAGCAAACAGCTGGCCGTGGAATGGCAGAATCAAAAGGCAGACATGTGTTCCACTTAACCAAGAAAGCCAGACCCTCAAATGCATAAAGAAAAGATTCCCATCAGCAATGTGTGAGAGTTCCACTAGTTCTGCATCGTTGATAAGATCGGGGCTTTTTCGGTTGTTGTGAAATCATTAAAATGTTTACCATTCTAGTAGGTAGAATGCCATGTGGTTCTAAGGTATATGTCGCTGGTGATTACTAATGCTGAACAGATTTTTGTGCTTGTTGGCCTTCACACATCTTCTTTGATTGAAATTTTCACATTTTGGCCCATTTTCTAATTGGGTTCTTTTTCTTATTATTATGGAATTTATATATAACAGATAAAAACTCTTTGTCAGGTGTGCATACATTGTGAATATTATCTCCCAATATGTTTCTTACTTTAATACTTTTTCTTAAGAGTACAATAAATTGTCAGAAGTTTTCATTCTAACAAGATCTTAATTAGGACATAAAATGTTGATAGCTAATTCCTTTTGTTTCTTGCCTCAAGAAATCTATTCCTCTCAATGTCATAAAGATCTTAACCACTGTTTTTTGTCTAAAGGATCCTTTGTTTGATATTTTACATCAAGTCTATGATACATTCCAACTAGCTTTGGAATAAAATTTTAAAAAATAATAAAATCCAGAGCTAAATTCAATTTTTCTCAGGTAGTATTAAACTTAAGTGCTTAAGTTAGTTAGTATTAAACTTAGTTCTTAACTACTTAGTATTAAAGTATTCAGTATTAAACTTAAGTATTTCCCATCAGCATGCTCCTCTCTTCTGCCTCTTTGTAGTTCCTCTCAGCTAGATTGTTGTTGCTCCAGCAACCCCAGGATTTCTACGTCCCCCTCGTTGTTGATTTTAATTCCCTAGTTGTTCCCCTGTCTATGGAGTTGTTTCCTCACCATTTCCTTCTGCCTCCTCTGGAACCTTAGGTCCTTTGGCTTGCTTCCCATGCCTATCGTATATAGGTAGGCAACCCAACAACAATGCAGACAATACAAAAAGAAAACAATATATGAATAAAAAGAGAGAAAAAAGAGATAGAAAAAAATATATATATATAATAATAACTAGCAAAACAAATAAAAACCCTGAACAAGCATAAATAATTCCAGGGCTGCCTGCTGACCATATTGATTATATTCCCATGGGTCTTTGGGGGTTCCGGGAACTGCCCCTCCTAGCCGGAAGTCTATTTTGGGGGCTCTTCAGTGGTTTTGTGGCTTGGCTTTGCTCCCATTGTGGATCTGTTATGTTCCCTTCTTGGGTCGCCCTATTGCGGGGGTTCAGACTGGACGCACTCCCCACCATGTATCCCCAGCACTGACCTCTGTCATGGTATGCTCCAGCGAGGGGTCATCATGGTGGGAAAGTAGGAAGGTAAAAGGAAACTGGAAAGACCTAGAAAGCAGAGCTATGGATAGAGGCCTAAACATAGGTGTGCACTTATGTAAATATATCAATTCATAAAAATAGGGGTATTGGCATAGGTACATACATTTCTATGACAATACATTGAGGAAGTGGACAGATGTTGGGCCTCTGCTCAAGCCCTCCCACGATGTAAGAACACTTTGTTCCAACAACCTGGCCTTCTGTGATGATCACCCTTCTGACACGATCACTGAAGACAAATGGGTGCACAAGCAAATGTGGTGAAGAAAAAAGATATCGTGTCTGGGGTCTTAAATGCTTGAAGTTAAATAAGTGGCCACCTAGCAGAGAAGCAACAAGCCCACGTGGAAGAAGCACAACAGTCTGTGCGATCATGAGATATTGATGGGATCAGATAACAGGCACCAGAAGGCCCAAACCAAACAAACAAACAAAAATATATTTCAGAGGACCAGGGAAGTCAGAGCAGACACTCAAACTCTGTCTGTAGACAATGGGACATCCCTTCACAGAAGGGTCACAAGGAAGACACGAGTAAGCCAGGGTGAATATAGCACTGATGAAACACATAATAGTCCTTGGTTCCTTGAGGTTTCCTCACCCCCCACCTCCCCACTATCATGACCGCAGTCCTTTCTTTCACTGTGGGTTAGGCCACAGCATGTGCACAGGTACAGATACAGATCAGGACACATGGAATCCAGATCAGATAAACCCCTCAGGAACAGAAATGGGAGTAGCAATATCAGGAGGGTAGGGGGAAGGTGGGGAGAAGACAGGGAAGAAACTTCAGGGGAAGGAAGACAGTAGTGGGTATAAGAGAGACAACTGGACATCCCTTGCAGAGGAGTAGTGTGGAGGAGATTAGTCACTTAGGGTTCAGTATAGCAATAATGAAACTCACAACCTTCCTCTAGTTCTTAAACGCTTCTTCCCGTCCCCCCCCTCGCCCCCAACTCTCATGATCCCAATTCTACCTTGCAAACCTGGTTAGACCAGAGGATGCATAGCGGCACAGTTGGGATCTGGAAACACAGGGAATCTAGGACAGATGAACCCCTCAGGACCAACGGTGAGAGTGGCAATACCGGGAAGGAAGGGGGTGGTAGAAAGGGGGAACCGATCTCGGGTATCTACATATAACCTCCTCTCTGGGGGATGGGCAACAGAAAAGGAGGTGAAGGGAGACACCGGGCAGTGTAAGATAAGATAAAATAATAATTTATAAATAATTAAGGGTTCATGAGGGAGGGGGGAGCTGCGAGGGAGGGGGAGGGAAAAAAGGAAAATGAGCTGATTCCAGGAACCCAAGCAGAAGGTGAAATTTGAGAATGATGAGGAGGGCAATGAATCTATAAGGGTGCTTTACTCAATTGATGTATGTATGGATTGTGATAAGAGTTGTATGAGCCCCAATAAAATTATTAAAAATATATGAAATTAATAATGATTTATCATGTATCAAGGGGTCACAAGGTTGGGGGAGGGAGAGTAAAATGAGGAGCTGATACCAGAGACAGAGTAGAATGTAAATATTTAGAAAATAATGATGGCAACATATTTACAATTATGCTTGATACAACTGATGTAAGGATTGCTTTAAGGACCGTAAGAACCTAATAAAATGATATTTAAAATAGAAAATAAAGAAACTGATGGTCGGTCTACAGCCAGTACCTGCCTTTGTTTTGAACAATAAAATAAAATTAAAAATAAACAAGTATTTAATTTAATGTATTAGAAATTCAATATTTTACTTTTAAAACCTAAAACTTCCCATCAATGGAATAAATAAGAAAGCTGATATCTACTAATATGGACTCCAAACTTATAAGCAACATAGTTTCTTAACAAAATATCCATATTTCAGATACACCAAGGCAAGTGCCTTAAATAAAAATGTTCTGATTCTCCTGGAGTGACTAAAGGAGACCAACAATTCTACCCCCTCCCATACTCAAGAAGAGTCAGGGCAGCTACTGCTTCGTTAGTGAACCCTAAATCTTATGCCTTCACTCTACTTTCTGTTCCCTAACATTCTAACATATTTAGAATGATTTACCCTCTGAAATAAGTTGGCTTCAGGAGCCAAAAAAGGGAAATTGTATGAAGACTTAGCAAAGGTATCTTTTAAGAGCAATTCAATTGTATATAAATATGAAAAGGCATTAAATAAAAATTTCACTTTTTGATTTATAGTTTGTTTTCCATTTGTCTACATTGGTGTGGTGCTGTGGGTAAGATGTTGGACTTCTAATTTCAGTGTCGGTGATTCAAATGTACCAGCTGCTTCCAGGGAGAAGGGTGAGACTGTCCATCTCCATAAAGATTTCCAGTCTCAGAAACCCCAGACAGGGTCATTTTGAGTCATAAGGAACTCACTGGCAGTGGACTTGGTTTGGGGTATCTAAATATTCTATACCTAATATAAATGAAGTTCCAAAATATTTTCAATTCTCTGTAAGTCTGAGAAAGAGATTCTTGAAATTGCTTTGGCCCATATTCTGCACAAAGTACCATAGTTATATAAGGTGATTTAATTTTTTAAAAAGTTTATGTACTTGTAGGTTTCCCAATATAATCCCAGCATGTAATCTGAGGGCCTGCAATGTGAAAGACACTGTCACATGCAGCCAGGATTGAGAACCATTTTTTTTTTTAGTGTGGGGTGTCAAAACTTGGTCCATGGACCACGGGAAGCCCCTTGTACATTTTCAGGGGTCCACAAGGTCAAAAGTTAAAAGGCTAAAGCAGAGATGTCATTTTTTTAAAATGTTAAGACGACATTTTTATTAATGCTTAGTAAAGTTTCTGGAGTCGCAGCATGAATTAAGAAAGTGGGACAAGCTACCCCAGTTGTTGAACTTTTCACTACCACATGATTAAGACCTGCTATGTTCAATTACCTTGTATGCATGTGAAAGTTTGACAACGAATAAGGAAAACCGAAGAAGATGTGATGCATTTATTTCAATTATGGTATTGGCAAAAAATATTGAAAGTACCATGGGCAGTTGGAAGAACAAACAAATCTTTCATGGGAGAAACCCAGCCAGAAGGCTCCTTAGAAGTGTGTATGGTGAAACGATGTCTCATGTACTTTGGGCATATGACCAACCAGTCCCTGGAAAGGACTTCAAGCTTAGTCAAGTAGAAGATCAACAACAAAGAGGAAGACTGTCAAGGAGATGGACCAATGCTGCTGGTTGATGACTGCAAGGATGGACTCAAACCATGGCACTGGGCCAGTGCTGGGCATTGTTTTATTCTGTAGGACATGGGGTTGTAAGCATCAGAACCTACTCCACGGCAACTTACAACCATCGCACACCAACATGTGGTAAGAGAACACCCCCCAAAATTAAATAATGTCCATTATTTAATTAGAAAAAGATGAATGTTATTAAATATTAACTCTTAGAAACATCCCTTTACTCTTCTATGCACCAAGATGAAAGAAACACATCCAGGACTTTTACACTGTTGTATAAAATGACTTGTCTCCAAGAGAGGGATTTGTGTGATTGCTTAGGTCCTGAATGAAACTAATCACTCTAGCATGAACATAATTTTTGTTTGAATTAAAGACTGAAAAATAATTATTTCTACAGGAGCATTTGGCAGAAATTTTCTCAACAAACCAAATTAGCTGTCACTTTAAGGAAAACAATACACTAACAGTTGCCAATGATCAAATGTGAACTTGAAGTGAAAAATTAGAAATTTGCAAAGTGTGTTCCTGCCACAGTGAAACTGCTGCCTATAAAAAGGCTTAATGATTTTTCTAAAGAAATTTATACTTAGGCTAAAAAGTTTTTTATATGGTACAAAGCAGTGTAGCAACATTTGGAAACCCTACATGACTCAGAAAATCAATCATTTACAAGTGGCCATGCATAGTGTTACAAGGTCATGCGTGGGTAAAAGATCTAGTAAAAGAACAGGATGGATCAATAGCACATAATATAATAGATTACAAAAACATTGACAAACTGTAGATTTCACATTATAACTAACCTTCAAGAAACCACCACTTGTTTTCAACCTTCCTCATGCCACAACCTTCAATACAGTGCCTCAGGTTGTAGTGACCACCAACCATAAAACTATTTTCATTGTTACTCATAACTGCAATTTTGCTACTGTTATGAATCATAATGTAAATATATGATATACCGGGTATATTTTCATTGTTACAAATTGAACATAATTAAAGTATAGTGATTAATCACAAAAACAACATATATTTATATTTTGTGACATATTTCTAATTACAAATAAATGAAATTTTGTCTTGAAGCATGGTACAGCATGGGTAACAGTCTTCTTGCTGGGTGCTCGTATGTGGGCGTATCTGCCTGTGGGTGGACTCGCCTGGAGATGGATAGAGGAGCGGTGTCTCAGTTCCTAAGACCATTGGAAATATATGTTTTCCGATGGTCTTTGGCTACCCCTGCGAAAGGGTCATACTCCCAAAAGGGTCACAACCCACAGGCTGAGAACTGCTGGTTAAGGTATGTTTTTTAATGCAGTATCTGTGGAATTTTTTTTAAGTCGCTACATTGTTCACAAAAGCAGACAGATTGGGTACAGGTATCTCCTGAAAGGGCCAGATAGTGCTGAGTCTTCTCATGACCCTCAGGCTGAGAACTACTGATCTAAAAGGACTTCTAAAGTATCCTTTTCTTTTATATGTATATAACTATGTAAAAGATTAAATTTCATTTATATTCTCAATTTAAGCATATATTGCAACGATAGACAGCAGATACAAAGATGAGAATACACCTGTTTTCTCTTGAGTCACACATTTTAGAGATTTTCAAAAGGGTAAAAAAATGGCATTCTTCTCATTTAATGTCATCTTTAATTGGAGAACTATTATTTTTCAATAAAATACAAATAATTTATATTAATATAAATGAATCGTTTTTTACATTAATTAACATATTTTATAAATACATTTTAATCTCATAGTTTACATGGATAACTATAACTCACAAAGACAAAAGTACTTTGAGGCCCTCAATAACTTTTGATAATATAAAAATTTGAGAAGTGCTGATCTACATGTTTCTTTTTTAAATAATTTTATTGGATATAATTCACATGCCATACCATTAATAGAGCATATTGAGAAGGATTGTTCAATCAGCACCATGGTCAATTTCAGACATTTTCTTTTTTCTCATGCCCATTGTTGTTAGCATCCTACCCCAGCAGCCAACATCTCCTGCCATGCCCGCGGATGATTATTAATGCAGTCACTGTCAATAGAGTTACCCACTCTGGATTTCATAAAGAGAAAATCATACAAAACACAAACAGAAACAATGACAAAATGAGACAGAGGAAAAAATCTTAATAGAAAAGAAAGTATTAAAAATGGAAACAGCTTTCAAATGGATCATATAGGGATCAAATGATAAGGTATTAACTACATCTGTCATAATTGATCTTATACTACTCTCTGTGGGGAAGCAATGTTCCATTGGTGCAGTGCCATCAGAGGGAATTCAAGGAAGCCTCACTCGGCGTGGGGACCCTGTAAATGGATTTTGGGCGTCCATTCTCCTCCATAGCTTTTTAAGCCCAGGTGTTCACAATTTAAGATCTGATATGGTCCCCTCCTTTAGATTTGGATTTGATTATTTGCAATCCTTGGATCGCACAGATTAATGCGCTTCTTTCATGTGGACTTAGTTGACCCATCACTTAGATGCTTGCTTGCTTGGAGACGAGAATTTAAAACCCAAGATAGTATTCATTCGTATGCCAGGCACCATAGGGTTTCTTCCCCATACTCTGCAGTAGCGCCCTTAACCGCAGGGCTCTCCTCAAGAAGGCTAGTATTACATCATGAGACCTAGGTGTTCTTAGACTGTGACTATGCTTAAGTGTGCGTCCAAAATCCATTAATAATACAGGTCTCTGGTCACTTTGGGGCCATCATTATTTTTGATAGAGAATATGATAAATCATCTCCATGGACAGGAGGCAATCCTATTGATAGTCTCATTAGTTTAGCCAGAGGTATAGACTTTGAAAACTGTTGAGAAAAGGATATTGTTCACGTACAGGTCAGCTTTTCAGACAGCAATACATGAATTGTTGATCTGTCAAGTTCAGTGCGTAAGTGACTGGCCACTATTCACAGGAGCAGCGAGGATTGCGGATAGGGCAACACTTTCAATAACACTCACTCACCAAAGGCAAAACCATGACTGCCAGGCTAACACATGTCATAAATAAGCAGAGTGTATTCACATAGTAAATATCTGGTAGTCCCAGGCCACCCATTATTCACTGGGCACCCTCAAAGCAAGAAATTGGAAGCAAAGGCCAACAAGCACAAAGTCTACAATCTTGGAACAGCGGTCATCTGCTCCCCATTGCTCCTGCTTCCTTTTCTGAACTTCCCAAACAAGTAGAATTTAGTGTGTCAAATACAAACGTGTGTAACACTGAAAAAGTCAGTTTCCTCTTCACTCACCTCAATTCACTGGTTCTTAACTCCAATATTCTGTGTCCAACATAAAAAAAGAATTAATAATATTATGGGTTAAATTATGTTACCCTGAAATATATGTTGTAAATTTAACCTCTAAACCTGTAGATGTAAATCCTGTTTGGAGACAAGGAATCATTTGTTATGCTAATTATACTATACTCCCAGAATCAGCCATCAAGTTGATTCCGACTCAGTGAAAGCCTATAGGACAGAGTAGAACTTCCCCTTTGGGTTTAAGAGACTGCACATTTTCGCAGATGCAGACGCATTCATTTTTCTCCCGTGGAACTGTTGATGGGTTCAAACCGCTGACCCACTAAGCCACCAGAGCTCCTGAAGATGAAAATAGAAAGGAGGAAATGATCCAAAAAGAAAGCAGGAAAATATGTTTCTCTGGAGACAGAGGGGAATCAAAATCCATATCCAACTGATATTGTGCAGATAAACATGGCCTAAGGGGGAGAAAAAGTAACTCAGCATTACTGAAACTCAAATTATAGACATGCCACTTCTCTCTGCAGAGCAATATGCTACAGAGAAATGCCAATGTCCACATGAAGTCACACTTCTTGCAGCTTCTCACACGTACTTGCTTGGCAAAAAGTTTTAAAAGTTGAAAATATGCATTTTTGCAGAAGGTGTAAGAAACCTTTTTTCCACTGTTATCTAAATGTAAAATAGTTTTGTTTGGGGAGACAATATCTTTGAAACATTAGCATGTAAAATCATTGACCAAGTCACCCCACTTTAGGAATCTATATTTGAGAAATAATCAAACACACGCAGTGATATTTTCACCAGGACGCTCTTTGTCACACTGCATGTGATTAAGAGAAAGACTTTGAAAACATCTTGCGGAAAAACCATTAGGGTGTGGTTAAATACATCATGGCATTTTAGACTTTATTGTTGTGAAAAATATTTGTTTAAACTTAACCTAATATATTATATGCTTCTCCTAAAATTAAATATATATGTGCATTATCAATTTTAATCAACTTATCTGTACCTGTGTAAATTTAAATAATGACCAAAAATTTTAACAATAATTTCCTTACTAGAAGAATGCAATGTAAAAAAATGTAATTTGTAAAGTCATATGCTTCATTTACTTAATCATTTTTTTGAAATGTTGAAAGAGTAGTAAATTAAATTGTTTTAAGGTTTACAGATAGGTAAACATATCCATAGGAGTAAAAGTTTATTTTTTGCAAGGAAAAGTATATCCTGTGAATACTTGTAGGAATCAGAACATAGTGTTTTCATAGAAGAGACTTGGGAAACTTCTAGCAGCACTAGGATATCTCAGATGAAAAATTGAATAATGTGTAGCCTTCAAGGTGTGTGAGAATAGAGTGATTTAATTTTTTCCCACTAAAGTTGAGATTTGGGGAGAAAAGTAGGATCAGCGACATGAGTGGCTGATTACATATAAATACAAAGTAAGTACAAAGTTATTGCTACGATAGTTCCAGTTGATTCACATGCATGATATATTCCAAATTAAATATTTAAATATGTCTGTGATCAGTGTGTGACTGCAGGCAAGTTCTCTCAGTAATGTGTTTATCTTAGCCTCATTAGAGTACCTTAAAAAAATCCAATTGGCTAGTGGGTGGAATAGGGGGGAGGGGAAGGGAAAAAAAGTCCAATCAAAACTGACTTTTGAAGGCATCTACTGACCAGTAAAATACAAGTCATCTTAGGGGGTCATGCCGTTGTTTTCTGTTATTCCAAAGGGATAATTTTGACAGATTTTCTTGAGGTACAGAGTACCCAGTAAGTTTTGGTGATTCCTGGAACTTAATATGAAGTTTTAAGAAAACTGTACACCTAAATTAGTGAAAAAATGGCCAGAAGTAACCAGACCCACGTCCATCTTAATGGTGCCCCTGCTCGTTCTTTAGGAGTAGCAAGGGCTCTCCTTAGAGAAATTCACTGGGAAACCACATCCTAGCTGTCCCATATCCCTAACTGTGTTGAGACTCTCCTTTTGCGCTGACCTTCGAGTTCACTATGCCTGCTGTCCTTTTGCAAGGCCTGGTTGCTCCTAAGAGCATTTCCAGAGTATGAAATCTCACCATCCTGGCTTCGAAGGAGCATTCTGATTGTACTTAGGCAATATAGATTTGTTTGCTCTTTGGGCAGACAATGGTACTTTCAATATTCTTCGCCAACACCATAATTCCACACATCATTCAGTCTTCATTATCCCTTGCCCAACTTTTTGATAGATGTGAGGTGACTGGAAATACCATAACTTGGGTCAGATGTACTTTGGTGCTCAGAGTGAGAGCCTTCCTGTTCCAGACTGAAAAACAGGCTTGTGCAGCAGATTTCTCCAGTGCAACGCACTGTTTGACTCCCTGTTGCTGCTTCCAGAGCATTGAAAGTGAATATGAGCAGAATGAAATCCTGAGCACTTCATTTTTTCCCCATTTATCATGATGCTGACTTTCATCCAGTGGTGAGCATATTTGGTTTTGGTTTTTGACATTGAGTTGCAATCCACACCGCAAGCTGAGCTCCTTGGTATTGTGTCTCAGCGAATCTTTCCAGTCCTTCTTACTTTCAACAAGCGAGTGTGTTATCTTCAAATGACAGCTTGTTAATAAGACTTTCTCCCACACTGATTCTAATCTTATTGATATCCAGCTTCTCAGATTATTCAGCAGGCATGAATATGTAGGGTGAAAGGCTATAACCCGGACATGCTACTTTCCTGTTTTTAAGTTACACCGCATTCCCCTTTTCTGTTTGAATACTGCCTCTTGTCCACATACAGGTTATGCGGGGGCACAATGAAGAGTTCTGGAATTCCCATTCTTCTCAAGGCTATCCATTGTTTGTTATGAGCCACTCAGACAAATGTATCTACATAGTTAATCAACCACAAGTCAACCTCTTTTTTGATATTCTCTGTTTTCAGCCACAATGAAATTGCTCTCAGCAATAATATCTTTCATTTTGCGTCCTTTTCTCAATCCAGCTTGAATTTCTGGCAATATACTAATGCAACCATGGTTGAATTGTTTCTGCACAAGTTTACTTGTGTGCAATATTGATTATATTGTTCAATAATGTCTCCACTCTTTTGGGTCGCCTTTCTCTGGAATAGACACATATATGAATAGCTTCCAATTGGTTAGCCAAATTCCTTGGCAAGGAAGCGTGAGGGTTTCCAAGGCTTCAACAGTTTATTAAAACATGTCAGTTGGTAGTCTATCCATTCCAGGAGCCTTATTTGTCACTGATGACTTCCGGAAGCTTAGACTTCTTTCTATACCATTGGTTCTTGATCACATGCCATCTCTTGAAAGGACTGAATATCCATCAGTTATTTTTGGTGCACTAACTGTGTGTTCCTTCCATCATAATGTGTGCCTCCTGTATTGTTGTAAGACAAGGCGGGCTACTTCTTTAAAGATTTAAAGTCTCAGAAACCCAAAGAGGCAGTTATATTCTATCTATAGGATTACTGTCAGTTGGAATTTACATGATGGAAAGAAGGCTTGGGGTTTTTTTATGTTTAATATTTTGTCCATATAATCTTTTAATATTCTAACTACAGACTTTAATTGTTTGCCTTCAGTTCTATCAGATTAACATCATACATGTATATAGAACATCCTACCTAACAACACCACAATATACATTCTTCTCTAGAATACATGGAACATTCTCCAGAAAGGAGCTTAATTTAGGCCACAATGCAAGCCTTGAGAAATTCTTAAAAATAGGAAAACAACATAGCATCTTTTCAGCTCACAGTGTTATAAAATTAAAAGTAAACAATTGGAAGATTGAGGGTAGTGGGAGTAAAATACATGGAAACTGCATAACAACTTGCTTAAAAACTGGGTAATAGAAGAAATGAAAATTTAAGATTTACTGAATCAGGTGATAGTGAAAATACAACATATCAGAATGTTTTGGGATCACAACAAAAAGAGTGCTCAGAGGCAATTTAAAGCAATGAGTACCACATCGAATGAATAAAATCAACATCGTAACCCAATATCTACAACAATTAGGATAAGAACAGCAAAATAGGCCTATAATTACTGAAAGAAAAAGAAGTTTAGAACAGAAATAAATGAAACAGCAAAGCATCAATAAAACAAGCTGTTGACTGTGTCACTGGGGCTCCAAACACTCCAGAAGAGCTGCCTCAAATGGAACTTGGTCTCTCTATGAATGGATGAGAGGAGTGAAGAAAACGGAGGATGCATGGAAACAATTGAGTCCATTGTAATGATAAATCATAGACAACCTCTGTGGCCCTAAGAGGAGAAGAACTACATGGTACTGGAATACTAGAAACAACTGTTCTGAAAGAGATCTCAAAATCATAACGAGAAGCCTTACTGGTGGTGCAGAGAGTAGTGGAACCCAAGACTACGGCCCTTAGTCACCTTCCACGTCTGGAAATGAACTCACCTCCGTGGCTCAGTATTTTAGCCAAGCGGTTGTGAGGTCAATAAGGAGAACACTGACCCTAAAGAGATATGCACACCTTAAATAAGCCACCACTTGTAGTGAAAAGGGCAGCGGCAGAGTTCAAAAGGGTGAGAAAAAAAGGAATTGAAACGGGAAATATGAAAGTGGGGTAAATGATGTTACATTATTGAAATTAATGCTATGTACCAAAACATTAATAAATTCTTTGATGGAAAACTGGTGTGCTTTTATATCTGCCCAATTTATAATAAATAGTAAAGTAATAAATTAGCCTAATATAGATAATTTAATGTTGAAAGAGTCATTTTCTGTGTTTCCACTCAAATATTAAAAGGTACCTTTTAAGGAATCTGATAGATATTTTGTTTGCTTGTTTATTTTTTGAATGAATGGCAAAAAACAAAACTAAGCTATCTCTCAAGGGTAAAATAATTGTTCAAAGACTGTTTGTCTCATTCCTATTTCCCTACTTGTTTTCCAAGCACTTTTTCACTTTTATGATTAATGATTTAAGGGATATAAAATAAATTGTTTTTCAATTAAAAATCCCATTTCATTATGTTTAATATAAGCCAATGGCCTAAACACCACAGAAATATAAATATAAAGCTCCTCTTTGGTAGTTAGAAAATTTCTACCATTCTTTTTCCTCTTTAAAATTATATTGTTAGTCCTCTGTCCCCAAAGAATTTGATCTTGCTGTCATATGCCACATAACATCTACTCAGAACATCTGACACATGTACATGTACTAGTGCAGAGTGCAAAAATCCAATTGAAGAATGGTACGTAGAGAACACAACGCTTCCCACAGGTAAGACAAGGGGAATCTAATTCCTCTTGGGTACAAGGGATCGCACTGCCCGGTCAAAATATAAAACTAAAATATGTATGCCTGGCTAGGCATAATAACCATTTATATTAATGGTACGGTTTGTTCTATTTTTAAATGTACAAAGTAACAAATATGTTTCAACTCATAGGCAGCAACATGCAATATCATGTAAGAGCACAACTCTCAAGAGTTTTAGCATTATCTCTCTGCAATTTTCCTTAGAAAATATTTCCATGATGTGCTTCATGGCTCCCGAGGAAGGCAGAATCGCTGACACTGTTAGCAGCTACATACAAAGGAAAGGCAGAAATATTGATTCAGAAGTGAAGCAAGGTTACGAACAAGAGTAAAGTGGAAAATGAGTGAATGTTATCACTCACGATTTAGGCTTGTCCCACATGGCAATTAGGATACTCAGAAAAGGAAAAGAAATGCTCTACATTGTAAAAGATTGGCTCCACTGAAAGCAACAGGGCTAATGAATGTGCCGGGGGATCTATAGTAGATATGGACAAACTGCTAATAATATAATTTGAAAATGAAACATAAAGCGAATCCCTCTCGGCACACTCACGATCACCACTAAGCGCTAACATATTCCAGAGCCAGGCCCGGACTATTAGCTCGTGCAACATCGAAATCATCAGAAACCAAACCTGCCATTAAGTTGATGCAGAAGGACTAGGTAGAGATGACTTGGGAGTTTCCGTTTTGTCACTTCTGATGGGCATAGGAAGGCCCCGAGGCCTCTGGCAGAGTGGCTGGTGATTTCCAACCGTGCCCTTCTGGTTAGCAGCCCAACCACTATGCCACCAAGGCTCCTATGTAAATCATATAACCTCTTAGTTCTCAGAACACTATCTTGAATATTGTTCTTGGAAGTCTTTTATTGACCCCCTATCACATTTTCATCAGTAAAATATGTATGTAACGTTTATTTTTACTTTGCAAATAATTATGGACCCATCAAGTACAGTGAGTTTCCTTTTGAATCGGTGCAGGGCCAGTGGTGCTACCTTCCGTTGTACACAGTCGTTAGGAGTTAGAACTGATTCAACAACACCTTACAGCAACAAAATTACTTTTAGTATCTAATCCATCAAAAACATATCGAAATCATTATAATTAGAAACATAAAGTAATATTTAATTGCGAAATTGATTTCTTAATGAGATGGTGATGCCTTTTTAGCAATTCGTGTATATATTTATAGAAAATAGTTATTTTCATCTATTTTAAGAAAACAAAATGACTTCTGTAGGCGAGTCAGTTGGTCATAGAGCAGCCCCATATTTGGCAGGGTGTAATATTTATGGAAGAAGCCGGCCACATCTTTCCTCTGTGGAGTAACTTGTGGGTTCAAACAGCCAATCTTTCATTTAGTCGTTGAGCATTTAACCAGGAATGCTTACTTCTATCATTAATGAAGGGAAATTAATAGCCAAAAGAAGAGTATGTTAAGGTATGTTAAGTGACGGCTAAGAGCTGAATTTTCAAATGTATTGTTAAATATATTATTTACAATAGAATCTAAAATACATTTCTGTAAAATTTCCCATTCTAATATCAAACCTATAGAGTAGCTTCATTGACCTCCAAGTTTATGGTTACTGCAGTTTCGAGATCATGGTATAGCAAGAGGACATAATTGACAGTGGTATTCCATGAGGAAGTTGCTACGAATGGAGTTAGTAACATCATAGACTTGAACATGTGTGCATCAATGGGCCAAAAAAGGATAATAAATGTAGTAACATCAAATGATAAATAGAGCCTCATAACTGAACGTAAGGGCTTAATAAGCATGTGGAGAAATCAGAACCTTCCTCTATTACTGAGGGTGCAAAAATGGTATAGCCCCTGTGGAAAAGTCACTTGTTCTTGTCCAAGATTTTGTCTTACCAGGCCCAAATCTCCTAGGATCAAAGTGAGTAAACGGAGTTAAACCACCTCCATTGTCTCTCCAGAAAAGAAGTATCGGTCGCAGAGAAGCTGCATTCGTCATTTACGTAGCTCATGACACCAACAAAGGGGCAACAGAGAATATCAATTATGGATTAACCAACCTGTTCTCATCATTAATAAATTTCCTGAAAGGTTCGTAATTGTGTGTGCTAATATTTGCAATCCCTAGAAAGAAAATAAACTGTGAGAGAAACTACTCTGTAGTTATTACTTCTTTATCCTCTTTTAATATAAAATCCTTTGAAGTCTACAGTAAAAGCATCAGAATCTAAAGATATCAAGAGGTAAAATGTGAGAGTAAAGCCCGATAAAACTTTAATAAAAGAGGAAGGAATGACTTAGTTTGGATGTGAAATGAGTTTCCTGTGCAGACACTGTTCTAGATCCGGGTCAGCTGATATGCCGTATGCAGTTCCTTCAGAAGGCACCCAGGGATCTGAAGTAAAATTGAAAATGAAAATTAAACGAACATCATTTCCTTTAATGGATACTATTCAGATAGTACTAGTTTCATTTGTTTGTGAAAATATACTTATGGCTCTTGAATAATTTGTAAATTGCTGTGAGGAACAGGAGTGGCTTCTCCATCTCAAAAGGTTGCTGATTCCTGCTCCAGATACTTGAGACAGAGCAATGAATGATAGAGAAAACTGCCAAGCTCAGATGGAGTTTATATTCTAGGAGGGGCAGGAAAGGGAGGAGGAAGACAGAATACACATATGTATATGCATACATATTTATATACATGTACATATATGCACATGTATGTGTTTGTGATAAGGACAATGGAAAGACCACAATAAAACCAGCTAAGGAAGACTGGATATCATGGGAGTGGGCACATGGTCTCACATACATTTAAGTAGCGATACAAAAAAAGTGAGCAAGCAAACCTTATATCTCTCCAGAAAAAGCACATGATAGGTAGTGGACTAGGAAGAGTAAAGACTCTTCAGGAGCTTCGTTGGCATGTGTAAGTTCACATGACGGCAGCGAAATGAGAGCGAGCAGGAGTAGGAGGCAATGAGGTTAATGAAGTAGCAGGGACCGTCTTATCCCTTTCACCCTGAGTGATGAGTTTCACCACTGAAGGACTGTGAACAGAGGAAGGAAATAACCTTACTTCTCAAGAGGGTTATTTGTGTTTATTATACACATTGTTACAATAATATAAACAATACTTGATGATGGCTTGAAATAGAGTATAAATGATGGGGTGATGGACTTGGGTTAAGGATAGTATTTGAATGATGCAAGGTGAGAAATACAGCAGACAGAACAGGGGAAAGAAGAAGAAAGTAACAATTATAGATAAAGGTATAAATATACATATATAATGTAAATATATAAAGATATAAAAATAACTGTATCTGTCTATGTATGTATACATGTGTCAACTCAATAAATAAGCAGATGAACTTTGGGCCTCTACTTAAACCTTACCTCAGTATGAGAATGATTTATTCTAATAATGTGACAATGTGTGATACTCACCTTCCCAACACGATCGCTGAAGACAAAGCAGGTGCATAAGCAAATGTAGTGAAGAAAGCTGATGGTGCCCGGCTATCAAAAGATATAGTGCCTGGGACCTTAAAGGCTTGAAGATAAACAAGTGGCTATCTATCTGAGAAGTAACAAAGTCCACATGGAAGAAGCACACCAGCCTGTGTGATCATGAGGTGTCAATGGGAATGAGTATCAGATGTTCAAAAGCAAGCTATCAAATTGAAGGGAAGAGCATGGACAAAGTTGAGACCCAAAACCCACCTCTAAGATAATTAGATAGTACTTCATAGAAGGGCCACACGGTAGGAATGTTAAATCTAGGGAGCAGGATAACACTGATGAAACACATAACTATCCTCTAATTCTGTAACATTTCTTCCCCTTACTATTATGGTCTTTGATTTGCCTCATTAAACTTGTAGGCCTGCATATGTTCATCTGTACAATTAAGAGCGCTCCATGCATGAAAGCTAAGTAGATAACCCTTCTGTAACAGTAATGAGAGTAAAGATTCCCTGAGTGTCTGGAAGACTGGCGAGGGGGGTGGGAGGGATAATTGGGATCTGATAGTAATGATGACTGTATAACCCCACTTGAGGAGAAGGAATAACAGAATTGCTGGTCAATGGATTCACTGGATGGTGTAAGATACAGCAAATAATAATATGTAATAAAACAGGGTCTCTGGGGGTAGGGTGGGGAAGGGGGAATAAAGGGAAGCTGATATCAAAGAGTTTAAGAAGAAAGAAAATATATTGAAACTGATCGTGGTAGCATTTGTACAATTATGCTTATTTTAATTGAAATATGGATTGTTCCAATATCTGTAAGAGCTCCCAAGCTTCTTTTTTTTAAAAGGAAAATATAAAAAATTTAATCTACGCAATTTGAAGTATGGAGTTGTCATTTACTATGATGAGAAAGGCTACAGAAAGAGTAGATTTGGAGATAATTTTAGGAATTTTATTTTGGACATATTACATTTAAATACCTATGAGATTTCTAAGTGGAACTGTTGAAAAGTTAGATATGTAAGTCCTGAATTCAGAGGAGGCATCTGGGATGAAGATACACATGTGAGAATCATTAGCACGGATAGGACATATGGAGAGCCTCCAGAGAAGGTTGCAGATACAAACAGAACACGAGGAATGAGGTCTAAGTGATTAGGAGCAAAAATCAAGGACAATGACAGGGATCAGCCAGTGAGACCATAGGGAAGAAACAAAAGTAACTGGTGTCCTGGAATCCAAACGAAGAATTCCACATTGGAAGAATTTCACTATAGATTAAACTGTGCCAAATAGCACAGGATTTGGAATTGCCTGTTACAGTTATGTGAAAATCATTGGTCACCTTCTGAAAGGCCTGTGTCAGTAGAATCTTGGGGCAAAAACCTAGAGTAAAGAGAGAAATTGAAGCATTTGAAGAAAATGGCAACATGTGAGTTCATGTGCACATAGTCAGACATATTAATCTATAGTAAGGATTCTAGAATACTGAAACCAATGATTACTAAAAATACAGGGTTATGGTTTTTACTTTTACCTATTGAATCAGAATCTATGAGACTGGAGCTAGAAAATATATTTGTGGTCATTTTAATATTAATCCAAAAATGAGAAAAATCTTGTGCTTAGAGAGAATTAAAATAAATTAGTAAAACCAAAAATGTCTCCAGAACCCCATTTCACTGGTATATATCAGTGAAATATATCAACCTTTTAATGAAGACTATCACCAGTTCTACACAACTTTCCAAATTATAGGGGCAATGGGAACACTTCTCTGTTCATCTTATGATGCCAACATTCCCCTGCTAGCAAACGAGCAAAGAGTTCAAGAGAACTGAAACAGATAAACAGACCTCATGAACATAAATACAAACACTCTCAGAAATATCCATATACCAATTTCAGCAATATATAAACTGACGAATAGGAAAGTCAGGTGGAGTGCATCAGAGAATGCAAATGCAGTTCAACATTCAGAAATCAATCAATAGAAAAAATCTGATTAGCAGCCTTAAAGAAAACAGCAGATGATTCGATCAATTAGTGCAGAGCAGCCTTTTTTAAAATTCAACAGGCATTCTAGATAAAAATTCTTAATAAAATAGGAACATATAACAATTCCCTTAGCCTGATAAGAGTTATATACAAAAATCTGTAGCTAACATTGTATTTAATGATGCAAACCTAAATGCTTCATCCCAAAAGTTGGGGAAAGGATAAGAATTTCTACTTTAATCAGCCCTAGACAGAAAATATGGCAAAGAAAGGAAGGAGAAATTTTTTTTAAAAAACATAAAAACACAGCAGGAGGCATAAAACCAACCCTTTTCAGAGGTGAAATATTTTTAATGTAAAAATATCTCAAAGAATCTACAAAGGACCTGTTAGAACTGGTGTTTAGCAAAGTTACAGGCCACATGATCAATTAAAAGAATGTATTTTTATGAACTAGTAATAATGAATTGGAATAAAAAATATCAAAATTAGTTCATGTAAAATATCTAAAACAACAAAATAGGAAATAATAATTACTATAATAAACCATGTATAGAGTCTGTATTCTCAGAATTATATAATACTAATTCAATAAATCAATGAAGAGACATCTAATGTTTTAATATCAAAAGTTTCAACCAATAATCATGTCAATTCTCCAAAAATTGACCTATAGAATTAAAACAATACCAATCAAAATTCCAGAAGACTGTTTTCTGGATATGAGTAAGCTCATTATAATATATGTTTGGAAAGGGGAAGGATCCTGAAGAGTCAAAGCAAGTGTGACAAATGAGAATAAAGCAGGAGGAATTATTTCACTTAATTGTAAGACTTCCTACACAGCCAGTGTAATTAAGATGACATGTTGCAGACACAGAGAAAGATATCAAGATCAATAAAGAACCCAGAAACAGAATGCTATAAAAATGACTAATTGATTTTGACAGATGTTGGAAAATATTTAATAGTTAAATAATGGATTGAAATGAAAATGCATAAAAACAGTACTAGGATAATGGGCCATTGAATTAGAAGAAAATAGTAACATCAACAAAAAAGAAGAATCTTGCCCTAAACCTCATACACAGTGCAAAAAAACAACTCAAAATGTAGCGGAGAAGTAAATAGAAACTATAAAACTATGAAAATTTTAATAGGAAAAAAATAGGAGAAGTAGCTCATGACACAAGATGTTCTTAGAGATTACAGGCAAATAACAGGGGGGAAATGGTCCAGGCTTGAATCACGTGCATTGTTCATAGAAAAGGTGAATCACTAGGCTTAGTTCACGGGGTGAGCTACTCTTCTGACAGTAGCCACTGACGTCAGAAATGCCAGCGGCACTCCCCAATAGCAAAGACCCTGAACATACAGATGAAAGGGAACGAGGAGAGAGCATTTCTCCAAAGGAAACAGTCATTTTCCCCAGAGGTATTAAGAAGAAAAATCAATAGAAGCCTAGTGATACCTCTTCATATTTTTAAAAATGTTACATGGTGTTACAACCTATTTCAGAGATTAATAAACAGCGAAATCTTCTCCACTCCTAAATTCATATAATTTTGAGTCTCTACAATTCAACACTTTGATAACCTCTTTGCAATTTTACCATCCAGTAGCCAATTTACTTTGCTTTAATAAGACATATTACCAAAATACTGTACTTTCAAAGCCATAGATGCTCTCGCCCTCTCCCTCATTGCACCATGTTAAATAATGATATACATTTTCAATCTATCTATGGTGGATGTTAGAATATGGCAGCTGTATTTGTTTTGCACGATGTAAAGTGAATGATAACATCTCACAGGCTGATTTATTTCCTTCTTTTCTAGCCGCAATGCTCTTACGGTGCTATTTCAGCTTAAAAATATGGATATTGAAGCCCCAGCTGTTTCAACTCTGGAGACTAGTTCTTCCTAGGAACCAACACGTTACTTAAAATAGAAAGAAAAATACAAGACTACTTTGCAGGGCTACCTAAACCTAATAAACACCCAAAAAGAAAGAAAAACACATAAATTGGGTTTTTTTTAACATTGCAAGATTTCTTTTGGTAGGAACAAAATACGGGCATTCCCATGAAAATAACAAAATCAATTAAAGCAGGGATTCTTATTAGTGTTGTCCTTGTTATTCTCACAGACACAAAAAGACCTCATCCAAAGTTCAATTATATTTGTGGCATAACCAGTAGGTAAAGCAAATTATATATATCAAGCTAAATGTTTAGGATGTGAAGTAACAGACATTTCTTTTTAAAAATTGTTGTGTTTTATGGTTTTTTTAACTTTAAAAGAATATAACAGATTTTATCTCCATTAAGAAAATAATGCATGCAGAGGTTGAAGCAGTGATTTATACTGTGACATAATCTGTTTTTGACACAAAAAGTACTTGTCAAAAATGAGAGACAAAAAAGCAATATGCTAAGTGTTTTCAGGGGAGCAAGGAATAACTGGATTTATCAGTCGATAATACCTCTGACATAAATAATGATTGAAAAGTGACAGCTACATGATGTGATTTAGGTGCTCCAACCTCCTGCAACTAACGAGACCAGAAATATCCATTTTGTGTTTCGGAGTCATTTTGTTGTAACGTAATTGAACTCGTAGTCATTGCAACAAGTGCTATAGTAATTGCATTAGTAATGGGCCAGTCATATCGTGAATAACTTCCTTCATTGAATACTTGTGTTCACCGTGTAGCTGGTGCTCTGACTCAAAATGGGGTTCAATTTGGCAGTAGAGAAGCATAGATTTAATCCTTAATCTTCCATCTGTCTCGTATGAATAATTTTATTTTTCTGAATACAAAAAAGGAAAAGAAAAACCATGAGGTTAAATAATGATATGGAGTGTTAACTGGTCACGATTGACAAAAAAATGGTGGAAGATTAATTTTGGAAGATGTGATGTAGTTGAGAGTCTGCAGAAAGGCAGTGTACTTTCATAAAAACCAAAGATCAATGTCTGTTTCTTATGGCTCTAGGAAAAAACAATGTCTTCTCAAAATATTTTTCTCAGAAGACACAAACTGCTTTGAGACTTCAAAAACTCACATTTACACATTTTTAACTGTTTCACTCTGGTGCAAACTATGGATTTTCATACTCCAAGTTCATTTTTACATGATAGTGTGAACTAGGAATTCAAAGAGGTGGCTGGTGACTTCTTACTTTTATAAGACCACCCTGCCCACCCAACTACCAACAAAAAACCCCTAGTAGTTTGTTGAATTTATTATCCTAAAGATTTGATTTTATGCTAATATTCTGTCTTCATTTTAGTAAGGGATTTAAGGTACCTCTCTAATGCACTTAATGCTGCTATAGCATGAAGAACAAGTGTAGACAGATATCTGCTCATTGTTGTATAATCACGTGATTCGTTTTGCATGTTCAAAATTGGCTAGATGCTAACCAAACCCAATACCCTCTTGGAGCACAAACTCTAGTTCATTTTCCTTTCTCCCTCAGAGTTAGGAACGATGTGTCTGAGTTCTAGCCAATGTAATACAGAGAATTAAAGGATGCTACCGTCAGGGCCAATTCCCATTCTTTCTGTACCTTCCCTTATGACGGAACAATGTCTGATTGCTAGAGGAAGGAATAGCCAGGATACATGGAGGCCTAGCTGAATCCACAAATACACTTGAGGAAGTCTGCTCATATGGCGTGCTGTGGAGCAACAAGCTCTTCTTGTATTAAACAAATGTAGAGTGAGAATGTCTCTAATTCACTAGCGTAAAGTCGTGTTAGCTAATACATGCCTCACTCTAAAGGCGAGTTAATGTACTTATTAAGTTTAGCTTGGTCCTCTGGTGATCTACCTGAGAAGAGCTTGCCCTTGTTTCTGCTCCTCGTGGGCGTGAACCTCTCTGCACACACATATGGAATAGACTGGGCCCTAGCTGAGAGTCTGGTGAGGAGCCTGGATTAGAACTGAAAGCAGAGCCATCAGCTGCACCCGTCTGAAGTCATGTAAACCTGACTGAAACGGAAGATCTGTAAACAAGAAGAGAGCATCCTTGTGCTGAATCGTGACGTTTGGAGGTGGTTTGCCAAATGCAACAATGTAGCAATAGTGGGGTGATACAGAGAATCCTAATGTAGTGTGGTTAAGAGTACAGATTGTGAATGCAACCCGTTTTCTGTCCAATCTCTACCATTCACCGGTTACGTTTTATGGGAGCAAGTTATTTAAGCTATGCTTCAGTCATCTTAATCATAAAATGAGACAATAATAGAATTTATCTCAAAAATCGAATATGTCAAAGTTCCTACAACAGTAGCTAGCACACAGTTACTACGTTACTAGTGTGTTTGATAAATAAACCAATCAATGTGTTGAGAAAGCACTTCTATCAAGAACGTAACCACGTTATGAAGTTGTCTTATTCGAGCCCGAGAAATGTGTCCAAAGTGTGATTCTTGATTGTTGACAATAAGTGGCCTTGGAGAGAATGTTAAGCACAATTGCAATGTGCATAGGACTCCACAAGCAAGCTAAAATTAGTTTGGAAAATAACTAGAACTGTTATCCCTCTACCTGTAATTTTTGCTTCTTCTTCTTGAGTATAATTAAACCACATTTTTAGGTCTCCCTGGTAAAAAACATGGCCATTTCTACATTGGCTTCTTCGGCCGGTCGGTTCTTGGTGTGGGTTTGGCAAACGTGCTTCCCTGCTGGAGGAGAGCAACTCTAATTAATTTAGGGTTCTTAATGTAGGAGGGTGACTCTGGTAAGGTCAAGGCTAACAATTCTGTTTCAAATCAAATATAACCTCTGCACCAGGAAGGAAGTGTTTCATTCCTGTAATTTCTATTCTATCTTGAGAAAAATCATTCAGTAAGCAACTTCAGATCTTAATTCTCCATTACTTACTGAAAAGTTTTGTTTGCCGCTTAGGAAGCAATGTCCAAAACACTTCTCAGAAAAGATGCTTACCCAAAAGAAACTTTAGAATTATGTATGTCCACCCTGCAGCCATGCAGGCAGGGGAAGTTCTCATGATTGAAGGCCAAATGTACCCAATGCAATGATCACTTTGTAAAAAGAAAAAAACAGCAACAAAAAAGCACTTTAGAAACTGTGTATAATCTTCCAATCAGATACACTATCACCCAATTTTGTAACTATTACTTAAATATCTACCAATTGTTGAATTTTTATTAAAACTCCATATATAAACACTGTGAATTGTCTCCCCCTTGTCTCAGTTAAGAATCCTCTGTAAATTGACGCCTCTCTCAATAAAAGCTCTTTTTTTTTCATTTCAATCAGACTCTCCCAGTTTTTTCTAAGACACTGTAGTCAAAGCCAGTATAATAAAATGTTTAAGGGTTATGTTTGTTCAATTATTCCTTCAGATGAGTCAAAATCCTGTTTTTTAATTCTGGATTTAAAAACCTAGGTTTTAACAACCTAGGACTTGGGCACTGGCCCAGACACTGGATTTCACTTTTCTCATCAATGACATAGAACCAATAATAGTGCTTAGGAACCCCGATGCTATCATGGTAAAGTAGTCTGATCTCTGCTGCTAACTGAAAGCTCGGTGGTTCAGCCCACCAGAGGCTCCGTAGAAGAAAAGACCAGCTGTTCTGTTCCCATAAAGGTTACAGCCCAGGAGGGTGGCACAGTTTCACTCTCACATGACTCTGTAAGTCAGAATCATCAGTACGCAATAGTATTTAGCTCCAAAAAGTTCTTTCCAGAACTGTTAGCTGCTGTATAGAAAATATTTTCATACAGTATGTAATTTACACTTGTAATTTACTATAAATCAAAACAGATTAATTATTATTAATTGGGGCAAACAATTTTATGATCTATAAGGTCAGTTTTAGCGTACTGTAGTTTGTAACTTCAAAGTATTATTTATGCAAATTCACCAAAAGGTAACCTTCTTTGTTTGATTTAGGCAAAGTGGATTTTTTAAAAAGAGAATGTAAAACCAACAAAAAACAAAACTGTAATATTTCTCTCCTGAAATACCACAAATTTCTTCAGCTTTTATGGTCATATTTTATTGGCATATCATTATAATATAAATCATAAAAAGGATTCTTTTCATTATGTCTATGTTATCTTCTATTTTATTCTTATGTAAATGTCTCTACCTTGTATTTGTTAACAATATTTATGTTATTAATCAAAAGAGCCCTCAAGTCACATTTATTTCAATAGCCAATTAATTTTAAAAGTACTGGGTGTGGATTATTTGAACCAGTAAGCCACAGTGTTTTGATCTTTTACATGAAAATAACTGTAATGCCCCAGCTTGACTGAGAAAAGATATAAAAAGAATGATTGCTATAAATCAGAAAACATTCATGACTTGCTGGAGGTGTAACAACTGTTGATTTAAAGTTTGCATCTTTGATAACATGATGCTGCTGGGAAGATAACATCTTTTTGACAAAGCGGTGAACATAAAATTACAAGGATTTACTCAATATTTAGATATTTTCTCTGTATCACTTACAGGAAAAAATTATTGTATTCACTTACACCAAAATTGAATTATACTATACCTCATCAAGAAATTTTACAATAAATTCAGTATTTCCTTGTTACAGAGGTATACTGCAGATGTGTCACATCACAAATACAAATAACTTAAATTACCCTCAGAAATGGTCTACTATCATTATGTACAAGTAGTTTCTACTATTGCAATACAAACACAGAATCTAGCACACACCTGGGGTATTATTCATTCTCTTCTATTATCAGCTGGAAGTCAGTGATTGAAAAATTAGGTGACAAAACAGAAAAGGTATTGCATTGACTGGGGAAGAAAACACATCTCAAAAGTTAAATTTTGAAAATGTATACAAGAGAATAACGTTACCAAGCAGTATGAAATAATAATAGTGTTTTTATGTATCTAAAAGTTGCTGCATTATGTACCTATCCTTCACTGTTGACTCACAAACTAGGAAATTTTATGCTGAAGTTTTGTGTTTCTCATATATCAGTGAAGTGCACACAGAACATCATCAAGGAAGAGACATAGAATAAAATTCCAATCCTCTATTCAGAGTAAAACTAAGAGGTCAAAAGGGAAATAGAGAGCCCAGGAAAAGAAACTCAATGTTCTGACATTCTGAGAGAGAGATGAACCGTTATATAGAAAAGTGGGGTAAGAAGAAGGTGAGCGCGATGGCAGGATTAGGGATTATGTATAGGAAAACAGCAAATTGAACAGTGCAAGGTTAGCTAATCCACCCTCCAACCTAGAAAGTGATCCTCTGAAACATCTCCCTGGATAACCGTGCTGAGGCATGCTGCTCAAATACTCCTGCAAGACCACTCTGGCAAACACACATTTTGTTGCAAATAGCATCCTTGACTCCTCCATTGTTGGCTATTCAGGTTCTAAATGTTCCAGGAATGTCAGAAGGCTCCAAACAGCAGGCAGTACACTTCTGAAGGCAAAATAGAAAACAAAGTAGATAGTAGTCAAAAAGTAAATAGGTAGCTAAATAGTAATCAATGAAGCCTCGATTCAGACTCAGGTGAGTTATTTCAATCATGCCAATCACCCTAGTTTTGAGAAACTATCACACAGTAATATTGAGAATGACACAAGTAGTGATATAATATGTCTCTTCCCTTAAACGAAACTCATGTTGCTTCCTTTTTTCCTGTGAATTTCACTTAACTTATTAACAGTTTTGCTTTTTATTGAATATTTTAAAAATATTTTTTTCTCTTTACCCAAGACTTTCTTGCAATATCATTGTGCTACATACGCACTCCACTGCCCTACCCAATTGGAATATATTTTAATAATCAAATATATTTTTAATACTCAAATAAAATTATTTGAATTTTATTAAAATTAATACTCAATAATTAAAATTAATACTCAAATAAAATTATTTGAATCCCAAGCCAGGTGCTCAGGAAATTCCAAACCCCAGTTGCCTTACCTCCTAAGAACTAGATTGAGGTTGCCTACATTCCTTCTAGATAACGCTCACCCTGTAGTTTTATCCTGCGTTTCTGCCTTCATTCCTCAAGCTGTGTGTGCAAAAAAAAGTTATTGAAGGTTTCAAAAGAACAGAAAGCAGCTTTAAGTTGAACATCAGACATCATGGTTCATTAAGGGATGTTTTCAACAAATATTTAGTAGGCATCTACCGTGTGCCATCATTGTTCAAAACCATGGAGAAACGGTAGTAAACACAACAGATGAAACTCCCTGCTTTAATCAAGCTTGCAGTTTCATGAGGGAGATAGATAATAAGCAAAGTACACAAGCAAAATGTATAAATTATAGAATGATAGGTGTTATTAAAAGAGACTCTGTGGAAGAAAACAGATTTATATGAGACAGCGGGAAAGAAGATTGACTGAAGGTATTATTTTGGTAATAGAATCAAGAAAATAAGGGGGGAACCTAGATATATGCTGATAAAGTATGTCTTAGAAATAAGGAAAAAAAGACTTTGATATAGGTGTTCCCCCTTGAACTTGAGCTAGGCCTTCCCCTTGGAAGTTAGTGTTCTGGTAAGGAAGATGGTAGGACTATGGTTCTTAATACCTCCTTCCCAGAATTTCTCTCAGGTAGCAGATGAGCAACTCAGAAATTATTTTTATTTCATTAGAAAATAATGGTGGTTCTCTTTATTATAACGGAATATTATAATATTCAAAATTCTGTCTTAGAGTCTAGCTCGGTATAACTGAAAATTATTACATACATACATACACATACACAAAACCAATCTTTGTTACAACACACAAATCCAATTCCAACCTCTGGTTATAAGATCATAGCCAATTAGAGTTGTGTTAGGGCTAGGATGAGGGTGAGGGTTAGGGTTAGGGTTAGGTTAGGGATTAAAACAAGATCATAACCATCTGCCCTCACTTTGACTCTCTAGTTGTACTCCAATTGTCCACCGCCCTTGAACTCTTTAATAGAAGTGGTGCCTCCTAACTCAGAACGATTCCAGCATCTTAATTGTGAACAATGTGTTTACATTGAACCAAATTCAAAACAAAAAAAGAGTGATAAAAATAAAAACACAGAAATAATTCATCTGATGGACTAATGGATCATGTAAACATTCTAAGACAAAAACACGTAGATGGTGCATGTTTGTTGACCACTATCAACTGCTCTGAGCAGCATCACAGTAGGATGTCATGAACATGACGAGTGGAAAATGTGGAACATAATTCAAAAGCATTAAAAAGATCATATTAGATGGCATGGAAACCTGGTCATCCAAGCCAAGACATGAAAATGGAACCAAAAAGATGTCCCATCACCGGCTAAGCAGCATGACACTGCAAAGGAGGCACAAGAGGAATACATAGACCATATCCCAGGCCCTGTCAGCAAGGGCAAGTGGAAGAATAAGGATCAAGTTCTCATCTATTCTTCCAGAGGAGTAAATTTCAGAACAAGATGCTTAATGCAAGATTTAAGAATAGTGATGCCTCGTTCAAAAGCAGATACTAAAATAGATCATAAAGATAAGTTATTCGTGATTAATGAGGCCTACTAAATGAAAAACTAATAAGTGCATCTATTTTGAGGCCAAGAAAAAGCAGCATCTTTATATGTGGCTTTCAAATTCACCTCACGGACCATCTGCTAAATTCCTTGTTCAGAATAATCATACCCTAGCTGAACTCAAGTTGACTGGAAGCTGTTTGCAGGTTTCTCGGCCCCTTTTGTGTCTTGACCCTGTATTGGATGAATCCCACAGGATACTTTGTTAAAAGACTGCTAAATTCAGATCTTCTGGATGCCCCGCTGTCGCCCCAGCTGACCTCCTTGTCAGCCCTTTGTGAATCATGTGTTTGCTTTCAGCATTGTGGATAATCGGTTATGGTTGCAGAATTTCCAGATTATAGAGGAAGATGCTGCTCTGGTAGAGATAGGGAACGTTTTGTCTTAAACTTTATCCAGATTTTCCAGGGAAGGCTCAGAGCACCAACTTCATAGGAAAACCCTATTCAGTCACCAAACACGCAGCCGTATCAAGAAATCCATCACAGCTGCAAAATACAAAGCACGACAGCAAGGGAGGAGGTGCAGAAACGGAGAAAGAAAGAGCCCACGACTGAGCTGCCCATGGTCCCCTGCAGATGTGCTCAACCCCCAGCCGAGGAAAAGTCCATCAAAATCGAGTGGGTGAAATCAGAGCCCCGGGTGGGATTGAAAACCAGGAAGAAAAAGATCTACAAAAGGCAACGAAAAATGCCACAGAAGATGAGCAGTGGGGGTGCGAAAGGAGTCCAGTTGTTTTGTATTTAATTTACATTCAGAGTGTTAATATTTCCATTATCCAGAGCTGTGTAACTCATGCAATTTTAAAGAAAAAAATGAAATACCAGAATCATTTTGTATGGATTTAATGGTGTCCGTATGTTTCTAAATAAAATGGTATCACAACTCAAAAACAAACAGGTTAACCTCTTGGAAAGATCAGGTGGGATCCCCACGAAAGCTTCAGCTCTGAGTCTGAACAGGGGATATGGGATACATGATGAAATACTGAGGGGATTGGAGTGGATTATTTTAATCATAAGGTGTATGACTCATTGTATGTAAAACTATGACCATCTCTGTAAACCTTCACCTAATTCACAGTAATTTTTAATAAAAAAGTTAAAAATATTCTATTCAGAATATTCAAAAGTAACCCCAAAGCCTTACGTTCTTAGTGGTGACAACATTCCAATCATAATAAACTGGGTTCCTGGAGGTACTGTTTGCATTGTCTAGACATAAAAACAAAGCGAACAGAAAAGCATGGGTCTGGTTTGATGAGACCAAAAGAGTGAAGGGGAGAAGAGATCTCCCCGGCCACGTCTAACTCCCGTTGGGGGCTTTCCGAAGTGTTGTACAGCAGCAGCAGACTGTCATCAGCTGGAAGGTCCTCAAAAGGAATAGGGAGAGGCGTTTTTGGGTAAGGAAAAGATGGTACCCATCCCATGGTGTGCACCACCTCCACAACTTCTTCTAGGCCAGTAGGCTGAAATAGCCGCGTCATTTACATAAGAAGGAAAAGAAGGAAGTGAATAAATGCTGAAAAGAGTCACAACTCTCTGGAATATCAAAGACTCAGATTAGTGCTAGGGGACATCACATTGGTTCCAGCGCATGGAAACATTATGGACAGAAGACGGAAACACTGCCAGGGTCAGGCTGCATTCACAATCACTTCTATGAGTCATCCCAGTGATGCAGCCTCGGTGTGGTGCCAATGCAGGGTCATGAGGCCCTGGCTTCTCAAAGCAGGGTGGGTCATCATGACACGGATGGAGAAAAGGCTTACAGGAGCAAAGCTTTTGGGACTTGGACTTGCTGATGGGCTCTGACCCAAAATGAGAAGGAAGCACCGCAAACGCCATTGGTCATCATCAGAACTTGGAATGCATAGACTACGACGCTAGGAAATTCAGAAGTTGTGAAAAATGAAAGGAAACACATAAAGATTGATGGTCTAGGCTTTAGTGAGCTGAAATGGACTGGTATTAGCCATTTTGAATGAAAAAATCTTATGAATTATGATGCTGGGAATGATAGATTCAAGAGGAATGGTGTCTGATTTATTGTCAAAAAGGACATTTCACTGCTGTTTGTGATAGCATAATATCTATCCAAATGCAAGTTAATAAGTCAATATACTATATATACTTCAGTATAAGCTGACCCGAATATCAGCCGAGGCACCTAATTTTACCACAAAAATGGCATTAAAATGTGCTGAAAAACTCCACTTATACACAAATATTTATGATAATTATTATTCAAATTTATACACCAATCACTAATGCTACTGATGCAGAAATTAAAGATTTCTACCAACTCTTCATTCTGAACTTGGTTAATTATGCAATCAAGATGCATTGATTATTATTGGAAATTGGATCACAAAAGTTAGAAGCCGAGAAGAAGGAACAGTATAGAAATGATGCTAGAGATTGCATTAGAGACTTTTGCAAGACCAATGCAAATATATTTTTTTCAAAGCAAATACCATTGTTCAATATAAAAAGTGACTGTCCACATAGACTTCTCCATATGGAATATGTAGGAAACAAAATTGATTCCATCTGTAAGAAGAAACAAGGAGGAAGCTCAATATTAGCAGGTAAGCCAGACCAGGGAATGACTGTAAAACAGGACATCATTTGTTTATATGTAATTTGACTGTGAAGCAGAAATTAAACAAGTCCACCAGAGCCAAAATAGGACTTGAGTAGATCCCACCTGAGAATATCGCAAGGACAGATTTGATACATTGAACACAACATGAACGATGAGACCTGAGTTGCTGAGACAACATCAAGAACATCATTCATCATCGTGCCTATCTATCTCCTGGAGGGTTTGTGCTCTTTCATTGCACTATTCTTTACCAAGCATGGTGTTCGTTTCCAAAGACTGCTCACCCCTGATGATATAACCAAAGTATGGGAGGTGAAGCCTTGTCACTCGCACATCCAAGGAGTATTCTGACTGGACTTCCTCCAAAAGAGATCCGAGGGTTCTTATAGGACTCCATACTACGCTCAATATGCTTCACCAACACTATAATTCAAAGCCAGGAATTCTGCTCTGAGTTTTCTTCATTGCCTGATTTTCAGCTGGGTATAAATCAATGAAAATATAATGACTTTGTGAGTCAGGAGCACTTTAGTCCTCAAGGTGATTTACTTATTTCGTTTAACATGTAAAGAGGACTTCTGCAGCAGATTTGCGCAAAGCAATATTGTAGTTGACTTCTTGACTACTGCTTCCATGGGTGTTGATTGTGGAGTCAAGTAAAAACATCTTTGTCAACTTCAAAAAAATGAAAGAAAACAACATCATTCATGAAGAAAGCAAAAGATCATTAAAAGCATAGGAAAGAAGAAAAGATCAAAGTGAATGTCAGAAGAGACTCTGAAATTTGCTCTTAATCCTAGAGTAGCTAAAGCAAATGGGGGCGGGGCTTAGAAAGTCAAAGAGTTAAACAGAACATTTCAAATGGCAGATTGAGAAGACAAAGTAAAATATTATAATGAAATATACAAAATGAATAACACATTCAGCATATCTTAAATGGAAAGAACTCAAGAAAAAAATCAAGCCTCAAGATGAAATTCTAAAAGATTCTATGGCCAAAATATTGAGTGATACAGTCGCTGTACCAAAAAGAACTAGTTGACACGCAACCATTTCAAGAGGTAGCATATAAACAAGAATCAAAGTTACTAGAGAAAGAAGTTCAAGCTACACTGAGAGCCTTAACCAAAAACAAGGCTCCAGGATAGTCAATAGAATAGCAATTAAAATGTTTCAACAAGCTCACGAAGCATAGAAGCACTCACTGGTCTATGCCAGGAAATTTAGTAAACAGCTACTTGGTCAACTGACTGGAAGAGATCCATATTTGTACCCATTCCAAAGAAAGGCGACATGCTCATATTATAGAACCAGATCATTGATATAACATACAAGTAAAATTTTGCTGAATATCGTCCAACAACAGTTGCAGCAGAATATCAACAGGGAGCTTCAGGTCCAACTTGGAAGAAAGCATGTAACGAGTAATATCATTGCTGATATCAGATGAATCTTGGATGAAATGAGAGATTTCCAAAAAGATGTTTACTTGTGTTTTATTGACTATGGAAAGGCGTTCAACTATTTAGATCTCAACAAACTAAGGATAGACTTAAAAAGAATAGGAATTCCAGAGCACTTTGTCATGCGCCTGTGGAACTTGTACCTGGATCAAGGAGCTCTTTTACAAACAGATCAAGAGAATACCGCATAACTAAAAGTGAGGATAGATGTGCATTGGGGTTGTGTCCACCAGCCATATTTACTCAATTTGTATGCTAAGCAAATCATCAGAGGAGCTGGATTACAGGAAGAAGGCGGTGGCTTATTAACAATCTGTGATGTACAGATGACACCACTTTGCTTGCTGAAAGTGAGGAGCACTTGCTGATGAAGATCAAGTCAGCCTTCAGTAGGGATTACAATTCAATGTGAAGAAGACCAAACTCCTCATGATGGGACCAATAGGTAGCATCATGATAAATAAAGAAAAGGTTGTCTAGAATTTTATCTTGCTTGAATCTGCAAACAATGCTCATGGAAACAGCAATTAAGAAATCAAAGGACACGTGCATTAGGTCAATCTGCTGCACAAAACCTCTTTAAAGTGTTGCAAAGCAAGGGTGTTACTTTGTGGACTAAGGTGCGCCTGACTCATGTCATATTTTCAGTCATCTCATATAATAGTGAAAGTTTGGTGTTCAATAAGGAAGACCAAAGAATAAACATTGGATATGAATTATGATGCTGGCAAAGATTGAAAGTGGCAAAAGAACAAAGAGATTTATCATGGAAGAAGTAGAGCCAGAACTCTCCTTAGAGGCAAGGATGATTAAACTTTGTCTCAAGTACGTTAGACAAGTTGTCAGGAGAGACCAGTCCCCAGAGAACAGCCCGTCTCCTAAAGTAGAGGGCCAGTGAAAAAGAAGGCCTTGCTCAAGATGGATCAACACAGTGGCTGCAACAGCAGGTTCAAGTGTAAGAACAATTATGAGCATGGTGCAAGACCAGGCAGTGTTTTGTTCGGATTTATGTAGCAAAGAGTTGGAACTGGCGATTTTGATTTCAGGTTCTCATCCATATAGTTCAATTTTCAAAAATTGTATGTTGAGCATAGAGTTTGAAAAAGTATACGGAAATAACAAAACCCCAACCACATCTGTTCCGGTTTTAAACCACGCAGTATCCCTCTGGGCTGTCTTATCCACTGGCAATGTCCGTGCATAGAGTATTATAGACGCTGATGCAGGAGGACAGGTTTGACCCCATTTGACTCAAAATGTATCACTGGTATTACAAAATTCTATCATATGATCTCCAACATTGTTTCCATCACCACAGCCATCTTTTCCAAACTCAAAATCATCTTTTTATCCAAATTTCTAACCACTAGTAATTGACAATACATCTTGATAGCACATCTCATCAAATTGAGAATGCAGAACACGGTCAAACTCTTTAAGTCCCTCATCTTTGGCATTAGTGGCCAAAGTGTACATTTGAATAATAGTCATATTAGTTGGTCTTCCTTGAAGACGTCTGGTCATTATCCTACCTCTGCTCATCTTGTACTTCAATTACTGTTGCCACCAGTGCTGTGAAGTCAGCTCCAACTCAGAGAAGGAAATCTCACAGCCCCTGAATCCATGCCGACTTCCAGAAACTCCAGAGGACAAGAACTGCCCCCAGGAAGTTCAGGCGCCATCTTTCCCCTCAGGAGTGCTGGTGGTTTCACTCTGCTGACCTTGGGGTTAGCAGCCCCAGAGTGAAACACTGTCTTGTCCTGCAACACTTCCACAAATGTTACGTTGGAGTCCTCTGTCGCAGCCATTGTGGCAAGCTGTCTTCTGGAAAGTTACTCTTTTTTTGCTGCCTGTCTACTTGACCAAGCACAGTGTGCTTTTTCAGGAACTGGTCTCTCCTGAGAGCATATCCAAAGTATGTGAGACAATGTCTTGCCATCTTTGCTTCTAAGGAGCATTCTGGTTGTACTTCTGTCCAAGACAGGTTTGTTTGTTCTTCCGTTAGGCCGTGGTACTTGCACTATTCATCCCCAGCACCATAATTCAAATACATCACTCTTTAGCGAAGACCCTGATTTAGGCCGAGCACACGTGAGTCCTCAATATAGCATCCATGGTCCTCATTTCAAAGAACCCTGTGCAGCAGAGTGTCCAATAGAATGCCTTGTTTGAGTTCTTGACTAGTGCTGTAATGAGCATTGATTATGGGTGCAAGCAAGATACAGTCCTGGGAAATGTCAATATTTGCTCCATTTATCATGATGTGATGAGGATCTCAGTCTTTACACTGAGTTGCAGTCCATACAGAAGGCGGCAGTCACTCGTCTTCATTAACAAGAGCTTCCCATCTTCTCTTTCAGCCACCAAGGCTGTGTTATCTGCAGATTGTTAATAAACCTGATGTACTGCGGTATCGATGTTGAAATGTTCGTTTCTAATGATGAATGCCTGACACTGTGACATTGCAGCAATACTAAACCAATGACTGGATTCAAAGCGGCTAGGATCAGTGCATTTCGCCTCACAAAAGTGTAGGATGTGGCTTTGTATGCCTTCCATTTCATTTTTGATGACTTCCAATTTTCCTAGATTTGTACTTTATACATTCCAACTTCTGAATAGCAATGGATGTTTGCCAGTGTCTCTTCTCATCTTGCGTCATGTCACACCCGCAGATGAAGGTCTCAAAAGCCGCCGTCCACTACGGCGTTCACCTCTGCTCTGAGGAGATGGCTTCTCCAGCCTTATCTGGAATACCTTCTAACCTGAGGGGCCCACCTTCGGCACCAAAAGTTAAGTTAAAAAATATTGCCAAAAACATCACAGAAATCTTTACTAAACAAAAATTTCAAAATATGAAGCTATTGTTCTCTAGCTAGGTCTATAGACTTCTGAAGGTGGTTTCCATCTCTGTAATCCTTCCTGAAGAATGTGCTCTTTGATTTAGACTAAATCAAAACTTTGGGCATCCTCGGGAGCCTACAACAATATTCTGTCTAAATATTCTTTGAATTTTGTCAATATCACAATGACTGAAGGGGTGATATCAGGGTTGTAGGGCAGATGGGATAAGGTTTCCTATTAAGTTCTTGTAGGATAATTTGCTTCCCACAAAGAATGAGCAGGTGCACTGTTGTGATGGGAAAATTCCTTGACACAATTTTACTGGACCTTTCCTCACCGAATGATTGTGCTATGCCCTTATAGAAAATCTATCAAGATTAGTCCTTTGCACCCTCCAGGCATCGCCACTCTCACCACTGGTCATGAAGGGGTCATCTGTCCTGGGTTCCCTGTGTTTCCAACTCCTATCTGTACCTATGTACATCCTCTGGTCTAGCCACATTTGTAAGGTACAATTGGGATCATGATAGTGGGGGGGGAGGAAGCATTTAAGAACTAGAGGAAAGTTGTATGTTCATCTTTGCTACCCTACACACTGACTGGTCATCTCTTCCCCACAACCCTTCAGTAAGGGGGTGTCTGGTTGGCTGCCAATGGGCTTTGAGTCTCCACTCTGCACTCACCCACATTTTCAATGGTATGAGTTTTTGTTCCTTGATGCTTGATACCCGATCCCTTCGACAGCTTGTGGTCACACAGGCTGGTGTGTTTCTTCCATGTGGGCTTTGTTGCTTCTGACCTAGATGGGCACTTGTTTATCTTTGAGCCTTTAAGACCCCAGGCATTACATCTTTTGATAGCCTGGCACCATCAGCTTTCTTCACCACATTTTCTTATGCACACGTTTGTCTTCAGTGATTGTATCAAGAAGGTGGGCACCCACTGATGTGATTTTTAGTTCTTTGATGTCTAATAACTGGTCCCTTGTACACCTCATGGTCACACAGGCTAGTGTGCTTCTTCCCTGTGGGCTTTGATGCTTCTCAGCTAGATGGCCGCTTGTTTATCTTCAAGCCTTTAAGACCCCAGACGCTATGTGGTAGAAAGGGGGAGCTGATTACAAGAATCTACGTATAGCCTCCTCCCTGGGAGAGGGACAGCAGAGAAGAAGGTAGGGCAAAACATCAGACAGTGTAATAGATGACAAAATAATAATAATTTATGAATTATGAAGGGTTCGTGAGTTAAGGGGTAGTGGGGAGGAAGGGGGAAAATGAGCAGCAGACATTAAGGGCTCAAGTAGAAGGCAAGTGTTTGGAGAATGATGATGGCAACAAATGTATATATGTTCTTGACACAATGGATGTATGTCTGGATTGTGATAAGAATTGTATGAGTCCCCAATCAAATGATTAAATTTTAAAAAAGACAATAAAATGAAAAAAAGATTTGTCCTTTGAAGTCTGCCCACGCCCCCAAGTGATCAAAATCTTCTGAACTGACCTTTCTGCCTTTCCTTTAACTTGTCCTTGGAAGCGACTACTTGAGTAGACCTTGTTGGAAGTGTTCCAATGGACTGACACCAGAGTATCACTGAACTACCTTGTTGGCAGCCAGTCGCTGATGGCTGAGCCAGGTATAAACCAGTTTGTTTGGAAGGAACTCATTCGTGTCTGAACTGGAACCATAGCAGCAATACTTTTGTTTTGTTTTTTTTTCTGATTCTAGTATGTAAAATGATGTCCCCTGCTCTTCATAAGATTTTTAGTGGTTAATTTTTCAGTAGTGAAATGCCTCTTCCTTCTTCTTAGCTTCTCTTAGGCTGGAAGCTCCACTACAGCCTGTCTACCGTCAGTCACCTTTCTGGGATTTAAAATCCTGGTGACTTCGTCAAGCCCCACAGCCATACATGAGCCAGGGCCTGACAGAGCAGTGGGGGATCAATGTAGTGAAATATAAGTGTTCTGTAGGATTTTAAAATATTTCTCTTTTTTGTTTTCATGTTCTTTCTTCATTGTCAAATAAACATGTCTTATGTTTGTTTATTTTTTCCTCAAAAAATAGCAAAACTTAATCAATTAAAATTCTGCCTCGTGTGTGAATTAATTCTATGGGTATAACACAGCTCTGACTTTAAGTGTTGATGAATGTCCAAAGTCAAAAAATGACAATATCATTTCTGTTACCCATTTTCTTTTCACAGTTTATGCTAATTTCTGGTCCTAAAATAATCCCAGTGTGTTATTTTTCAATTACATTTCTATCGAGTGATGAAAACAGAATTATGATTCATAGTAACAACGTTTGACTTAAAAAGAGCTTGTGCTACAGTTGGGGGAAGACTACATATCTGTTGAACACATCACCGTATTTTCTCATTTATAAGCTTTGGCAGCTTATAAGACACAGCCAACTTTTATAAGCATATGTTGCACGGGGAAATTTTTACCACAAGTAGAGTGGAGGGAAAATGTATCTCCCAACCCTGTCAAAGCTGATGGGTTTTTCTGCTAAGGTGCCCTGAGAGCTTTTGCAATCAGCCACCCTGGGGAATGCTTGGTTTTCTGAGTGGGGAGCTCTAGACTTTATTAAAAATCAGTATATTAGCTAGTTCCACTATCTAGTGACAGTAACTGCAAATTACAATAATATTATAATTACCTAGTTACCCAGAATGAGATTCAGTTTTGATGTGTGTCTATAAACAGTATTTGCTTGAAAGTGTAAATTTTCACATTCTGGATTGGTTATGATGTGATTGATTAATTAGAAAGTATAGTATTCAGACTACATATTATGCAATATATTGGTATCAGGTACATGAATATCAGGAGGGGAAATATAAGAAAAAGAATGAAACAATTACTACAATAGCTACTTTGTTTATTATAATAGGGATAATATGGATGATAATAACATGAAATCACTATGCTAATTATATACTTAAAGGCTATGAGTAAACAAAGATGATTATTAATTGGTGTTACAGATTGACTTGTCTTTGAAAAAGATATGAAGTACCAACTGCTGGTACCTGTAATTGTGAACTTATTTGGTAATAGGGTCTTTGAAGATGTTGTCATCTGTTAACGTCTGTTAACATTTGGTCATACTGGAGTAGGTACTAATAAAATCTGCGTGAAGTCCTTATAAAAGAAGAGAAGAGATACAGAAAAACAGACAAGGGAAGAACAGTCATGTAATGATACATCTACTAGCCCAAGAATGCCTCAGGCTAACAGTTGAGAGACACAAGACAGGCTCTGTCTGCCCCCAGAGGGTTTGGAGGGAGCCTGGCCTGTCTGACATGTTGATTTGTACTTTAGTCAATAACTCCTGTTGTGATAAGCCACCTTCCTGTTAGTGTGTTGCTAGAACAGCCCTGGAAAATTAATAGTGACCCAAAACTAGAAAGGATCTCAGATAATACTTATCAAGATGTATACAGGAAATACAAGTTTATTGTTACAAATTTTACACTCTTTAGGACGTAAGGCCCTTTGCTTTATTGACATAATAATTTTAATAGGGCAGATTTCAATCACTCAAGGTTCTCTAGAAAGAAAACCATCTGCCAGCGATAAACTAGATATCCTCCTGCTAGCACATCTATAAACTATTGATATCTGCATCATATATCAGGTTGCGAAAGAATTCATTTTTCCTAAGCTCCTTAAAATGAATATTGAATTATAATATTTGAAAAACCTTGAAATTTCTAACACGACATTAGCATCTCACCCCTCTATGCTTTTAACAGTTCTCATTGTCCTTAGCATACAATTGTTCCTTCTACATCTCGTGCCATCGGGGGACTTTCCACAGCCCTTTCCCTCAGTGCAGATACGGCTGCAAAGTCTCATTTCTCTTTATCTATTTGTGAGTTTACTTCAGTCTATGGGACAGTGTAAATAGTTAAGCTAATTTTAATTAAAATTTTAAGTAGGTTTTCATAAAGCATAAAGCAAATGATTTAGTAAAGCCCAGATATATTGCATCTACTAAATTCCCTTCATCCACTTGGTAATTTGATCAAAGGAATGCAATTGAATATCTCTGGCATGATCTGTTCTTTATATGCTCATGCTGTTTATCATACAAGCTTTCATTTCTCTCTTGATGCACGTATACATTTCCCTTTAATATCTGCCTTGGAATTTTACTGAGAATTTAAATACTAATGGCCAGAGGATCTTTTCTTGCTTTCTTTCTGAACTCTTTTTAACTAGTTTATTGTTCCCATTGTTTTTTAAATGTTTTCATTACCCCAATCCCAAGAAACATTTCCCAGTGAAAACACAAACACAGTGGGTAATATTCCTGGCAACTAAAGGTGCTTTATTTAAACCAAATGTGCTTAATTGCTATGTTCGATGTATTCCTTTTTTAGCCTATTGAGTTCAAACAGCTTATTGATGTTATCATTAATCTTCGGTACCATTCTCATCTTTTCAGTTAATTACTCCCTGATGAAATCATGAGGAAATGTGTAGTTTCTGAAGCACATGCCATCTTAACTAGAAGTTGTGTTTGTTTGTTGTCCATTTTAAAGTACTTTAAATACCTTATCCCAGCCTCATAGCACATTCAATGATGCAAGCCTCAGCATATTAAAATGATGATTCTATTTGTCACTTGGCTGCATTCTCTATGACAGAAAGTCAAACAATTACTAGTAGGTCTCTGAAAGTTCACAAATTGGCAATGAGGCTTAAAGTCTATTTATAAGATAAACTGAAGTCTCTAACTGGAATTTATACTAATCAAAATAATTTCTATTTTATTAAAGTGACATTTTTATGAACTGTTTGTCAGTTAGACTAAATACACTATAGTCAAAATCAATTGTCTTTTCTACAGAGTGGCCACATAAGTAAAGACAGAGCATTTCCACACTCTTACATCTCTGAGAAGTTGAAAAGGAATGAGGAGTCTGTAAGCGGTAAAGCATCAGACTGCTGGGGAATTCAAGTCTACCAAGAGGTGCCTTGGAAGAGTCTGGTGCCCTGCTTCCAAACGGCCTCAGCCTTGAAGACCTTAGGGAGCAGATCTACTCTGGAAACATGGAAGCCGATCAAATTGCCATGGAGAACACCAAAACAGAGGGCAGGGCCAGCAAGAGACAAGATGTGTATGCCAATGCGATCTGTTGTTCCACATGCTCAACGTGGTAGACAAGTTCACCTACCACATACACTTCTGGACTCCCCTTGGCCATGCGTAACAACCGTTGTGATTTTATTGATTGATTGATTTTTCAACTCCAATTGTTGAATCATATTAAAGAGTTGTGCAGTCATAACCACAATCAACTTTGGAATAGTTCTACTTTCTTGTTCTCTTTAGTAGCTTCCCATTTCCCTCAAACTTCCCCATTAACCCTAAGAAACTGTCTCTATAGATTTACTTATCCTAGATTTCACACGCAGAAAAAAACCCCAAACTAAAAGCAAACACAAAAAGCCCAACAATGAAATAAATCAGAGAAAAATCTCAATTGAAAGGAAAGCAGAAAATATTAAAACCTAGAACAAATTTAAAATTGGTCCAACAGGAAACAAAGCATATGGTGTTAACTTTTAACCCAACTTTGCCTGTATTTCAATCTGGCTGCTGAGAAATAATCAGAGAAGCTGGGCTCTATGAAGAAGACTGGAGAAAGGCTTATTAAAATGTGCGATAGCCAGAGGACAGCACCTTCCTTGCTGCAAATGAGCAGGACTTGAAGCACTTGCTGGTGAAGATCAAGAATTGCTGGCTTAAGTATGAGTTACAACTCAATGTGAAGAAAAGCCAATAGGTAACACCATCATGATAAATAGACAAAAGATTGAAGTTATCTAGGATTCCCCCTTGCTTGGATTCGCAATCATGTTCTTAGAAGCATCGGTGAACAGATCAAAGGATACAATGCATTGGGTAAATATGCAGCACAGATCCTCTTTAAAGAGCTGAAAAGCAAGGATGCTACTTTGAGGACTAAGGTGTGCCTGATTCAAACCCTGGAATTTTCAATTGCCTCATGCTCATGTGAAGCTTGTACATGGAATATGGATGATCAAAGAAAAAGTTATGCATTTGAATTATGGGGCTGGCAAGGAATATTGAAAGTACAATGGACTGTCAAAAGAACACATAAATAAGTCTTGGAAGAAGTAAGTCAAATTGCTCCTTATAAGCAAGGATGACAGAACTTCATCTCCCATGCTGTGGACATGTTATCAGCGGGAAGCAGTGGAGGGACAGAAAAAGGGGTTTGTCTTATGTCATTTGGACGTGTTATCAAGAGAGACCAGTCTCAAAAAGGACATCAAGACTCGTAAATTAGAGGAGCAGTAAAAGAGAAAAAGATCCTTGACCAGATGGACTGACACGGTGCCCATGACAATGGGCTCATACATATGAACAATTGTGAGGATGGCCCATGGCCAGGCAGTGTTTCGTTCTGCTCTACATACCGTTGCTATGAAATGGAACAGACTTGATGATACCAACAACAGCAATACATCTACATTGATCCAATTCCAATGCAATCTGTCTGATAGGAAGGCCATTCCCATTCATGGCCAATAGCCAGAGGGAATTCCCTCGAGGCTTAATCCAGGTTGGTAACCTGACAATGTATTGGGACTTTCCCTGTCCTTCGCAGCCTTATGCAAACTGGATGCACAGAAGGTAAGCTCTAATGCCATTCCCTTCTCTCGTCTTGGCTTTCATTAGTTACAAAAATTGGATCAAGACAAGCCTTTAAGGCCCCACACATTATCCTTTGCAATAGGCGAGTGCCATCTGATGTTTCGCCACACTTTACAATAGCACCATATTTTCAGTGATCATATGACCAAGTCACAAGAACGGTTATAATTAAGTGAATGTTCAAAATGTATTCATAAGTCTATAGTTTACACAGGCCCCTGATTCATAGTAACTGTATCTTTACCATCTTAAGAGAGAAGGTCATAAATCATCCATATAGGTAACACAAGGGGTACCCCAAAATGGAAGAAAAAAAAGTCTCCACTTGGCAGAGCCTTCATAATATGCATTTTTCCCATTAGGTGAGCATGGAGTAACCTGCTCTGAGTTAGTGCATTGTGTTAATCTGGGTAGACTAGAAAAACAAATCCATGGACACACATATGTGTATAAGAAAGAGTTTTATATACAAGAGGAGTTGAACATTGAGAAAGCATCCCAACCCAGTCCAATCCAAGGCCATAAGTCTGATATTAGCCTATATGTCCGATACCAAACACATGCAATGAAGCCAAATACAGGAAGATCATAAGCCAGTGGGTAGAAAGTCTTTAGATCTAGTGGCATTGTAAGCATCTCAGTGCTGGCAGGGGTCTCTCTGTGGCTTCTCCAGCTTCTGAGATATGGTTATGTCCATGTAGCTTGCCTTCTGCAATGTCCCCTAGGAAGTAGCAGAGAGAGGTGTCTCTTGCCTCCAAGGAGGAAGTACTGGATTTCCCAGAATTCTCAGGAGAAGGCCATACCCACACAGAGGTCACATTGGCTATCTTCAGATTGACAGACTAGACTCCACCCCTAAACCCTTAAGACTCAAATTGACAGCAGATTAGGTGACTACCACATGCACCAAGTGGCATCACCTGGGAAAGTTCTCTTTGGTCACAGTGATTTTTTTCATAAAAGCAGTTTTGCTTGACTCTCGTTTTTCGTGATGGCTGATTTAAGAGAACAGTGTGTGACTGAAATTGTGTGTCCTGCTTGGGGAAAATACTGCAAAAGTTGTGATGTTGAACACAGTTTATTCAACTCAGGTGCACGAGTGGTTTTCTCATTTCAAAAAAAAAGGTGAAGTTTCCATTGATGACAAATCTTCTGGATGTCTGTCCTAAATGGACAAAAATGTCAACATAATTTGTGCACTTGTGCTCAAAGACCATGTCAGATGATTGAAGAGATGGAGAAGTTATAGGGACTATCTTGGAGCTTGGTTCAGCAAATTTTAACGGAAGATTTGGGAATGAGGTTGCTGGAAAATGTCCGCCCTCAGGTTCTGACTGAACAAGAAAAATAACACTGAGTGGAAACATGCCATGCTTTGAAATAACAGTTCTGAAGCGACCCAGACTTTTTGTAACCAAGTTTGTTACTGGTAATGAGACATGACGCTGAAAGCAAACATCAATCACACTAGTGGAAGACCCCATTGTCACTTCACCCTCCAAAAACTCAACAAGTGAAATCTGAGATCAAGATGATGCTTATTTGTTGTTGTTGTTGTTGTTGTTTTTAATGTGAGGGGAATAGTCCATTTCACCAGGTTGGACTTTTCATCAGGTCTTTCATCTAGAGATTCTGAAAAGATTGTGTAACAGTGTGTGACCAAAAAGGCCTGATTTGTGGCAGACGGGGGACCAGTTTTGCCACCATGACAATACACCTGCTCATGCAGCCATCTCAGTGTGCCAGTTTTTGACAAAAAACAGCCTGCTTCTCTTGCCCCACACACCTAACTCACCTGACCTTGCTCCATGAGATTTCTTTTTGTTTCCACGAATGAAGCGGGACATGAAAGGACAATGATTTGACGACTTAGAAGAGGTGAAGAGAAAAAAGAGGGAGAAGCTGTCAGCCATCCAAACAGATGTGTTTGTAAAATGTTTCCAAGAATGGAAATGCAGATTTGACAAGTATATTAACTGTAATGGAGAGTACTTTGAAGCTAATAAGGTTGTTTTGTTAAAAAAATTAAATATATAGCTTTGAAAAAATTCCAGACTTTTTGGGGTACCCTCTCATATAGTAATCCTATTGATCTTGTTAGGTGCCATCAAGTCAGCTCTGATTCATAGCAATTCCATGCACGACAAAGAGAAACACTGCTCAGTCCTCTGCCATCCTCCCAACTGTGGGTACTCTTGAGTTCATTGTTGCAGACACTTTGTCAATCCATCTATTTGAGGGAGTTCCTCTTATTCACTGCCCTCTACTTTATCAGCCATGATGTTGTTCTCCAGGGACTGGTCTCTCCTGACAACATGTCCAAAGTATGTAAGATCAAGTCTCACCATCCTTGCCACTAAGAAACACTCTGGCTGAACTTCTTCCAAAACAGATTTGTTTGTCCATTTAGCAGTTCATGGTACATTCTTCAAAAGTACCACAATTCTAAAGCATGGATTCTTCTTCCCTCTTCCTTATTCAATGTTCAAGTTTCACATGCCTACACGGCAATTGAAAATGCTAATCCAGCATCAGACTTACAGACTTGAGTTGGACTGGGCTGGGAGCCTTCTTGATATGAAGTTAATTGATATAAAAATTCTTTCTTGTACATATAAGAGTGTCGTTGGTCTTCTTTGTCTAAATAACCCAACTTAACACATGTGGCTATTGTAAATGGTATTATTTTCTGGATGTCATTTTTGAGTTCTCTTTGCTAGTATACAGGAATCTGATTTATTTCTGCTGGATAATTTTATACCCCTCTACTTTACCAAATTCCTCAATTGTTTCTAACAATCTTTTCTGGTTTTGTATTTATCAAATTATATCATCTGATAATAGTGAGAATTTAGCTTTTTCTTTTCCCAATTATATGTCCTTGATTTCCCCTTTTTGTCTAATGGCTCTGGCTAAGACTTCCAGCACATTGTTGAGTAAGAGTAATGATATGCAGAATCATTGTCTGGTTCCTGTTCTCAGAGAAAATGTTTTCAGTTTATCCCCCAATGACCATGATATTGGCAGTTGAATTTTTTATATAGGGCCTTTATTCTGCAGAGGAATTTCCTTTTCTGTTTTTTTCTTGGGTTTTTTAAAAATTAGAAATAGCTGTTGGATAATGTCATTTACATTTTCTCTGTTGATATGCTCATGTGGTTCTTATTCTTGTCTTGCTCATGTGGTTATTTACATTAATTACTTTTCTAATGTTCAGCCATCCTTGAACCCCTGGTATGAATTCCACTTGGTGATGGCAAGTTGTCTTTTTGATATGTTATTGGATTCTATGAGTCAGAATTTTGATGAGAATTTTTGTGTCTTTTTCTTGAGGGATATTGGTCTGCAGTTCACTTTCTTTGCGGGGTCTTTGCCTGGCTTTGGTATCGGGCATATGCTCATTGCATAGAATGAGTGTGGGGGTCTGTTGGCCCTTTCTGTATTCTGTGTCGGAATAGTGACGGATCGTCAATGAGGACTTGGTAGAATTCCCCCTGTGAAACCAGCTGTCTCGGCCTTTTCTGGTTTAGGAGCTACTTGATAACCTTCTCTGTTTCTTTTTTCTTATAGGTCTCTTCAGGTTTTCGAAACGCATCAGCATTAATTTATGTAGATGATGTATTTCTAGGTATTTGTCCACTTCCAGGATCAAACTTATTGTCTTTTGCAGTAGTGAGTTCTTCTTCTTTTAATTTCATTTGAATCTGTTGTCACGTTTTTCTTTTTCATCTCTAATTCTAGATATTTGCATCTTCTCTGTCTTTTCCTTTGTTAAATTTATCAGCAGTTTGTCGATTCTATTGATCCTTTCTAAACACCAATTTCCAGTCTTATTGAGCTTTTCCATTGTTTTTCTGTTTTTTAGTTCATTTATTTCTGGTTTATTTTGTTGGCTGAGCGTTTATGTCACTGTCCTTGTTCCAGTTGATGCATGTGTTATGTTAAGGTGTAGATTGTGGATTTTCCCTCATTTTTTTCATGTGTGTCTTGATTGCTATAATTTCCTCTCTGATAAATGCCTTCCCTGTGTTATATTGTGCTACCATTTTCATTCATTTCTCAATTTCATCTCTTATTTGATATTTGAGCCCTGGTGATGTAAGGCTTATATGTTGGGTTGCTAACCTGAAGGTAAGCAATTCAAAAATTTCAGAAACTCCTGGGGGAAAGATGAGGCTTTCTACTCCCATAAAGAATTATAGTCTGGAAACCTACAGAGACAGTTTTATTCTGTCCTGTAGGGTCACTATGAGTCAGAATTGACTCAACGGTAGTAAAGTGTTTTATTTAATTATTATTTGATCTCTTACCAGTCCTTTTTAAGTATTATGTTGTTCATTGTACTTGTGTTTAGTTTTATGTTCCTCTTCCTTACTTTGTTGATTTCCAGTTTTGTTTTTTTTAAACAATTTATTAGGGGCTCATACAACTCCTATCACAGTCCATACATATACATACATCAATTGTATAAAGCACATCTGTACATTCTTTTCCCTAATCATTTTTTCTCCTCTTTTCTTTTTTTACATTTTATTAGGGACTCATAGAACTCTTATCACAATCCATACATATACATACATCAATTGTGATTTCCAGTTTTATAGCATTGTGATCTGAGAAACAGACTGTAGGATCTCAATGTTGGTTTGTTTTTTAATTAGTAAGGCTGGCTGTGTGGTCTAGCAGGTGGTCTATTCTAGAGTACATACTGAGTGTCCTGGAGAAGAATGGATGCCATGCTGCTGTTAGTGGAGTGCTCTGGGTATGTGTAGGAGCCCAAGCTAGCTGATTGTGTTGTTTAGCTTTTCTGTTTCTTTGCTGAATTTCTGCCTTGATGATCTGTCTTTCTTTGATATTGGTATAAATTAAGTCTCCAATTAGTCAAGCCATTTATTTCTCTCTTCAACCCTATGAGGGTTTAATTGATTTATTTGAGGATCTTTCATTGGGGGCATATATTTATTATAAGGAGCCCTGGTGGTGTATTGTTTACCAGTTGGGCTGCAATCGCATGGTTGCCAGTTCAAAACTACCAGCAACTCCGAGGGAGGAAGGCTGGGCTTTCTATTCAAGTAAACAGTTACAGTTTCAGAAACCAATACTAGGGTTGTTATGAGTCAGCATGAATTTGATAGCAGTTAGTTTGATTTGACTTTGCATGTTTATTATGGTATGTCTTGTTCTTGTATTCCTTTAATCATTATATGATGTTCAATCTTATCTCAAATTATGCTATTTACTTTGAAGTCTATTTTATCAGAGATTAATATTGCCATTCCTTTTTAAAAAATCATTTTATTGGGAGCTCATACAATTCTTATCACAATCCATATCACATCCATTGTGTCAAGCACATTTGTACTCTTGTTGCCAGAATCATTTTCAAAACATTTTTTTTTCTATTTGAGCCCTTGGTATCAGCTTCTCATTTTCCCCATCTCTCTCCACCTTCCCTCCCTCATGAACCCTTGATAATTTATAAATTATTATTATTTTTCCATGTCTTACATTGGCCGATATCTCCCTTCACTCGCTTTTCTGTTGTCCATGCCCCTGGAAGTGGGTAATAGGTAGAGCATTTTGACCAGTTCCTCCTTTCTCCCCCCACCTTCCCCTTACCCTCCTGATATGGCTACTCTCAATATTGGCCCTGAGAGCTTCCAGGTCTTATCTCCACCTATGTAGATGCTCTGACCTAGCCAGATTTGTAAAGTAGAATTGGGGTCATGAGAGTGGCGGGGAGGAAACACCCTCCTGTAAGGGGATATCCAGTTCCCTACAGATGGGCTTTGGGTTTCTACTCCACATGCCCCCTCATTCACCTTGATATGATTTTTTGTTCTGGGTCTTTGGTGCCTGATAACTGATCCTGTTGACCTGTTGTGATCACGCAGGCTGGTGTGTTTCTTCCATGTGGGCTTTGCTGCTTCTCAGCTAAATGGCCGCTTGTTTATCTTCAAGTCTTTAAGATCCCAGATGCTATATCTTTTGACAGCCGGGCACCATCAGCTTTCTTCACCACATTTGCTTATGCACCTGCTTTGTCTTCAGCGATTGTGTCTGGAAGATGAGCATCATGGAGCCATTCCTGCTTTTTTATGGTTGCCAAAGTCTTGGTAAATTTTTCTTCAGTATTTTATTTGGGGCCAATTTTTGTCTTTGAGTTTTAGGTTTGTCTCTTGTAGGCACCTTATAGGTGAGCCTTGCTTTCTAATCCAGTCTGCTACCCTGTGTCTCTTGCTTGGTGCATTCAATGCATTGACATTCAGTTTCATTATTGATATATGTGTGTTTGACATTATAATTTTGCTGTGTTTGTCTTTGTTGTTGGTCCTTATTTATTGCTGTGATTTTATTGGTGTCCTGTGTTGGTCTGAATACTGCTTTCATTGTATTGTTTTCTGGGTGCTGTTACCTGTCTGATGATCTCAGGTTTGTCTGCTGTTATTGATTCTCTGTCAATAGTGATCCTCGTTTTGTAATGCTGGTCTTGTCTTTCTGAATTCCTTTAATTGTTCTTTATCTGTAAATACCTTTACTTCTCTCTCATATTTGAGGAATTATTTTGTAGGGCACAAGATTCTTGGTCAATCTTCTTTCTTCTTTCAGAACATGACACGAGTCACTTTGTTGTTTTCTCGCCTGCATATGTTTTCTGAGACATCCAAGCTTATCTTTATCATTTTTCTCTGTAGATGACTTTTTTCCCCAAGCTGCATTCATGATTCTTCTCTTTACCTTGGAATTGGATCATTTGGCTACCATATATCACAAAGCATTTCTCATTGGATTCTGTCCTGTTTGGGTTTTCTTAGATTTTAAATAGTTATTTTCTCCTGCTTTGTGATGTTAGGGAAGTTTTCTTGCATGATTTCTCTTACTATTTTCTTTGTAGATATTTTCGATTGTTTCTTCTTACTCTGGATTCCAATGAGATGTAGGATGTTACTTTTTACACACCACATTGGAGTGTTTCTTCTTACCCAATGAGATGTAGGATATTACTTTTTCCCCACCACATTCTCAGGCTTTCTTTGGATTTCATTGCTCTGCTTTTTTATTGTTTCTCTCCAAGCTGGTATTCAGAATATTTTCTTTGAGTTCACTGATTCAATTCTCCTTTTCTTCTGTCATAGAACTCAGGTCTTTTGCCATGCTGCCTGGTTCTATAACATTATTGCTTATCATCTGATAGTTACTTGGTATCGGTTGATGTAAGACTTCTCGTTTTTTAGTTCTTTCCATTGTTCTCATGAAAAAACCCCACTTCTCATGACAGCACCTCAACACATTTTGTTTGAATTCAATTTCAGATACAGTAACCCATTGTATTTAGGTGATTACCAGTGGTTAGTGACTGTTTTCTTGATTTGTAGAGTGTGCTCTGGTTGACTGCTCCCTGGCATCAAGGTGAAGCTATTAATAGTGTGTGAGCTGCTGTGTCGAGTTGGGGGAGTTGGTTTTGTCAAGTTATGGGGGAAGAGTGAAATAGGAGCTAGAGAACATTTAGTGGAAAATGGAAGGAGATGGGCAAATGGGGAAGGTAAAATGAAAGAAGAGAGAGGATAAAATTAAGTTAATAGTAATAATAATAATAATAAGGGGGATATCTTAATAGAGCAAAGGGTCTATAAAAATAAAGAAAATACATTTTAAGATAGGTCATAAGATTTAAAGGTGTCCTAGGAAAGGAGATAGAGAAGAGAGAGTCCATGAGGCAGGAGAACATTGTAAGTAAATAGTCAGACCAGAAGAAGTGCACTAATATGCATTTACATGGAGAAGGGAGCTCTGGTCGGGTCGGGGTTACAAATTGGGCTGCGATCTGAAAGGTTGGCTCTTTGAAGCCATCAACCACTGCACTATAAAAAGATGTGGATTTCTAATTCCTTAAAGAAGTACAGCTTCAGAAACCCACAGGGGACCATTCTATCTGTGTAGATTTTTTTTGTTTGTTGGGGTCATTATGAGGATTGACTCAATGACAGTGAGTTTGGTTTTTTGTTTGTATTTAGAATAAGTAGAATTAAAGAACAAGAAAGAAAATGAAGGTGGAATGGAAGAAAAAATCGAAGGAAGGGGAAAGAGGGAAGGCAAATATGATAAAAGAAGAAAGAAAAAAGTAAAATTTAACTGTGCTGAGAAGAGATTGAAAAACAAACAAATAAACACTTAGACCTGGCTTGGGTATGAGTATGGAGTTCTGTTACTATGGTGATGTGAACATGGGTGAGTCTACCCTCAGGGCAATAAGCAAAAAAGAAAAAAACAAACCCAATCTAGTTTTAAAAACCTTGTTTGATTCCTGGGGTGAGAACCAGGTAGTATGGCAGAGGCCAGACCAAATACAAGGATACATATGGTAGCCAACTAAAAAGGATGTGGGGGAAGAAAAAATAATGGGTAGGGGGAGTCAGGGCTCTAACCCACCCAGGGGGAGGGTATTGTTTATATCTCCACAGGGAAAAAGGGACTAGACTTCAACCCAATGTAAATGCAACATGCCGGCATGGACTAGGGAACCAGTGGAGAGTGCTGAGGGGCCAGCCTCAATCCCAACTATGTGGACAGCTGCCCCTCCCCCCATAAGGATTTATTTCAAAGGACAACACTGTATCTGCAGCTCCAGGAGAGACACATGTCTGATCAGAGCACATGGGAGCAGATAAAGGGAGAGGAAGAGAGAGTGGAGCACAGCCTGTCCTGCGAGCCTTGAAGAAGATGATATTCCCACTCAGAGCAGTCGCTACAGAGAAGACAACACGGTCAGTCCCACTATGAGATACGAAATCCCTCACTGACCCATAGCCCTACAGGGGACAACACTGGAAACAAAGTGTGGGAATTGCACCTGATCTGATCCCACCACACCAAGGCAAAGCACTAAGGGTGTGGAACAGAACAACAAGGGGAACAGAGCAAGGAAGTTCCCAGAGAATAGACTTTGGGGCCAGGGCTTGGTGCCCCAACAGATTCAATCAGAAAACACTCCTAAAGGCCAACAGCCCTTGAACTAGCTACAAGCTTTTCTTTCTTGTTGTTGTGCTTTGTTTTGATTTTTGCCATTGGCTTGTTGGTGTTGCTCTTGTTGTTTTGTTTTAGTTTGTTGCTTGGTTTTGCTCTGTCTTGTTTTTGTGCATGTTATTATCTCTGCAGGTCTGTCTAAATAAGATAGGCTGGATGAGCAATCTGGAGGAGAAAACAATGAAACCGACAGTTCTGGGGGGATATGGGGAGGTGGGGGGTGGGAAGGAAGTGATGTTAATAAACTCAGGGACAAGGGAACAACAAGTGGTCCAAACTGGTGGTAAGGAGGTTGTAGGAGGCCTGGCAGGGCATGATCAAGGGTAATGTATCCGAGAGGAATTACTGAAACCCTAAAGAAGGCTGAACATGATAGCAGGACAAGAAGAAAGGAAAAGGAAAAAGAGGAAAGAAGAGCTAGGAGGTCAAGGGAATTCATAGAGGTCTAAATAAAGGCAGGTACATATGTAAATATATTTATATGTGAGGATGTGGAAATAGATCTATGTGCATATATGTATAGATTTAGTATTAAGGTAGCAGATGGACATTGGGCCTCCATTCAAGTACTCCCTCAAAGCAAGAATACTTTGTTCTATTAAACTGGCATTCCATGATGCTCAACTTCCCGACACAATCACTGAAGACAACGCGGGTACATAAGCAAATGTGGTGAAGAAAGCTGATGGTGCCAGACTATCAAAAGATATAGCGTCTGGGGGTCTTAAAGGCTTGAATGTAAACAATTGGCCATCCAGCTTAGAAGTAACAAAGACCACATGGAAGAACCACACTAGCCTGTGTGATCACGAGGTACAGAAGGGATCACTTATCAGGCATCAAATAAAAAATCATATCATTGTGTGCTCACCTCCCCAGTATAATCACTGAAAACAAATGGGTGCATTAGCAAATGTGGCAAAGAAAGCTGATGGTGCCTGGCTATCAAAAGATATAGTATCTGGGGTCTTAAATGCTTGAAGATAAACAAGCGGCCATCTGGCTCAGAAGCAACAAAGTGCACATGGAAGAAGCACACCAGCCTTTGTGATCACGAAGTGTCGAAGGGATCAGGTATCAGGCATCATCAGAACAAAAAAACCTTGTTTGGGTAACTGTATCAAACTGTCTGCAGGTTTGTAAATCTTCTTAGGAAGCATGCATATCTTCACAGTTCAGAGGACACATGGGAAGAAGTAAGAGTTAACCAGGATAAAAGAAAAAATTAAATAAAACAAGTCAAAAATAGAAAAAACAAAAAGTAGAAAATAAAACCATAATTTGGGTGGGGATTCTGAATCCTTTAGTTGCTTTGGTGTGCTCCCTTGACTGCTGCATGGTGAAGAGGTGGTGGCATGTGGGGGAGGGGTGCAAAAGATGGAGGAAATAAGAAAAAAATATTAATGGGTAAAAGTATCGTTTGGGTAGTTAGGATGCCTACCCAAGCTACCCACACAGTCTGTTGTCCACACAGGGCCCACAGAGGCCAGCAAGGCAAGAGGTTTAGTGTGCAGGTTGGAACAGAGACAGGGAAAGTTCCACTTGTACAAGGGAGGGGGAGCACACATAAACAACCTGGATGCCAGTCAATGGGAAAGGTGAGTCAGTCACAATCAAAAGGTGGTGCTAAGTTCCAACTTTAAGAATTTTTGGTGCATTTAGGTGTTTAGTTGTTTTTCTGCCTTCCCAGGAGTGCAGGATTTCCCTACTAGTGGGACCTCTCTACTACTTGCTAAGGAGATCTTCCTGTGATTGTTACCTGACAGCCATATCCCCAAGAATCTTGTTTGTCATTTTAAATGATTCCTTTAAATGGCTCTCAAGAGAGGAAAATGTTTGAGCTTACAGATTTCAGAGGAAATGAAGAATAAGTTTGTTGCAGCATTTATCATGCCCATACCCATAGTAAAAGTGTTTTTGGTTTTTTTATCTTTTAGGTACCATTCATATAACTACCACACAACTTAACGACTATCCCACCATGAAAACACTGAGTATTACACCCTCTCTAGTACAAACATCGATACGATTTGAAGTTCATGACACATCTTAGATTTCTAGTGAGATCCTTGTCTACAACACCAAAGAGATAGTCAGCCTCTGGTTCTTCCCTGAGAAATCCTACTGCCCCCGGTCAAAGCTTCATTCTCAGGCTCCTAGAAATATCACCCAGTATCTTTCCCTGGGGCTTTCCTTCCAGGAACATCATGAAGAACAAAGCAGTCAGACATGCAAGCTTCCAACCTCAAGACCAAAAGAAAATTTCATTTCCATCATTCCTGTAGGAATTCAATAACTAGTCTCCCACCTCCTAATGAGAAATGGTGCCTCCTATAAGCATAAGAAAAGAAGTCCTGTAGTTGACCTCCCATATGTAATCACATTAAATGCTTAGAAGCTCTGGACATCAATATAATTGTTTTATTTACAAACCTGGTGAAAGTGGCTTTGAATAAATGTGTATCCCTTGTTTCAACCACCTTACACTTTATCCTGTTTCACGTTTTTATCTCCTAGATTTCTTCTTTCCACTGACTTTTCCCTAACTTTAAAGACCTTTGAAGAAAATTTAACTATATGCAGAAAAAATTTAAGTGAGACTTTTAACAAACCACAGATGGTTATATGTCACAGTAGTAAATATTACTAAAGCAATTCTTTGGTTAGAGTGTGATAGTATGTTGCTTATGAGGCTAAGATTGCATATTCATTCCTTATTTGAGTCAGTTAACTTTACAGAGAGGGGAAAAAAAATCTTTCCACAAAAAAGACTGTCTCTCTAACTACAGCCAATAGAGTAATTTAGCAGGATCCCTGGGAAAAAAATTCAGAGAGCATTTCCTGACAGCTGGTCAATTGCATCATTTTAGTATATGACAGACAGTATACTCATATTCTTATTCACAAGGAGGAGGTATATTTCTTTGCAGAATTTTTTGCAGAATCAGGATTTACCAATTCATCTAGCATAGGGAAATTTATTTAAGTTCAGTAGGCATGGGTTTAAGCCATTGGTTCCAAAGTAAACTGAAAATTACTTACTTGAAATCCTAATAAATAAAATAGAATAAGCTCAAGAATTAAATATGCAAAATTGAATGAGCTTACAAGAATTAAGGGCGGAGGAAGATGATTAAAATGTAGCCATGTTTGCATATGTGTACTAATGGAGAGTTATGATTAAAATTCAAACCACTGATATTTTTCCCAACCTACTTTAATGTTAAGGTGGTTTATGAGACATATGGCTAAGCTCTGGCTAATTATGGAAAGGTTAACAATTCCAGCCAGATATCAATTTAGAAGAAAGGTCTGGGAATCAGCTTCCCACAGATCACAGCCTTGGAAACCTTATGGAGCAGCTCCAGCCTATTCCCCTCGCATTGCCAGCGAGAACAGGTCTATGGCATCTGACAGCCAACACATGGAAAACATTGCACTGCACAATACTCATGCATGAATTTTTGTAACAGGAATGAACGTCATTGTTACTGGACCATAGCTGCTCATTTTTTCTTGACCTGAGTATGTGATGTAAATCTAGTGAGAATCCCACTCATACTGAGGACTCAGAATTCCTTGTTACACTTAGAAAGTTATAGCTTTCCTCTGGGTAACCTGGTGTGCCCTCATAACCAAGTCCCAAGCAACATTGATACAGTCCAATAAGAATAAAATCTATCAGGTTAAGTGGAGATCTTCAGTATGAAACGATATGATATTAAAGTATTAATATGCTTTGCTTTCCTCCAAACTGCACCGTGCGCATTGCCCCTTGGTTTCTAGACCTTAGTTGTTTTTTTCTTGTATAGCCATTACCTGATGAAATATAAGAGTCCAGTAATTTTTATTAGCTTTCCATTCCCTCATCAAAGGAATTCTTCTTATTTGCAACCATATGGTTGAATGGCCCCCTTTTATAGCCCATGGGGGATATGTGTGTGTGTGTGTGTGTGTGTGTGTGTGTGTGTGTACTTCCTAGGATGCTTGATGTAAACAGGGGAAGATGATAGTTAAAGCTACAGTTTATACTTACAATATCTGCTCAGTCTGAAATCTTAAAAACTAGAATTATTGAGTTATTTTGACTCAACAAGGAAAAAAATAATCGTTGTAAAAACAGTTGCTTGCATGAAATGACAAAAGCAGAATGGAAATGGAAACAAGAGGAGAAAAAATGTTTTTAAAAATCTGCCTTCAAGATACAGAACACAAATTTGACCCGTGACTTATTTGACCAACACACACAGAGAAGCATAAATACGTCTCAAAGTCAGAAGAGTCGAGAGAAGCTTCGCTATCCTATTATGGCGTCAGGGATACATTTCTTCCATTAGTCTGCATAGAAAAATAAATAAGCACACAGGTCTGATGTTGAGAATAGCATCATCGACATTATCCATAATTTTAGAAAATACAGTGTTGAGATAGAGTCAGGGCAGACCAGCAGCACCACGCTAGTATTGAATTCAACAAAAGCAGGTCTCACTGGAGAGCAACCATAAAAACGGTCTAATGAAAAAATCACAGCAAAGAAACCATTTTAAGATCTGTTGCTTCCTCTAGGGGAGGAGCTATCCTCTAGGCAGCACTGTGAAAACGTTGAATGCGTTGTTCTTCTTCTTACAGTTTTAGGGGCACTTACAGGCATTTGGCTGCCGTACTGGTGTCATAGGGGGTTAATCTTTGGTCCGCTAACCTTACGTTAATGTTCAAACACGCCAGCAGCTCCTCAGGAAAACATTTAGGCTGTCTGCTTCCATAAAGATGTATTTGAATTTCTAAGAACTCGTTCTGTTCTATCCGGCGGGGTAGGAGTGAGTTGGAATCCACTTGATAGCAGTGGATGATAGGCAACTGATTTAGTAGTTAAATGCTCTCCTACTAACGAAAAGGTCAGTTGTTTTTGCCCACCAGCAACCCCAGAGAGGAAAAGAACTTCCCGTCTTTCCCAGGAAAGAACACAGCCTAAGAAATCCATGGGACAGTTCTACTCTGCCATAGGAGAGGACATTCCATCCACAGCACACACAACAACAAAGACAGTCGGTTGACAAGCATGAGCCCATGCTGCTAGCCATCCTGCAGTGGGTACATGCCACACAGCATGAGTGAGGGAAACAGAAAGGGAGATAGAAACCCAGTCTGTGAAGATGTGTGTTCCAAGCTCTGTGCCACATAGTATCCGTATGTCTCTTAAGACATTAAGATCCTGAATATGTACTTCGACTTGTGGACTTCAGAGTGGTTTCTGTTATTTTAACAATAATCTATCTTAGGGCAAAGAATAGAAACCATTTTCTCACTGTGGTTATAAATAAGACTAACATATTTGTTAGGATTTTTTTTTTGTTTTTATTGTTTCCTCCATTTTGACAGTTTGTAATTTGTGTCTTTGTTTTCTCTACCTCACTTTATATTCTCTCTCGCCTCTATTTTTTCCATCCTGCGTGTTTATTACACTTTTTACAAGCCCCTCCTCAATCCCTCTATGGCTTTGATTTGTCCCTCCCAAGGGCATTTTTAAAAATCATTTTATCGTGGGCTCATACAACTCTTATCACAATCCAAAAATACATCAATCATATGAAGCATATTTGTACATTTATTACCTTCATCATTCTCAAAACATTTGCTCTCCACCTAAGTGCCTGGCATCAGCTCCTCATTTTCCCCCTCCTCACTCCTATCTCCCTCATGAACCCTTGATAATTTATAAATTATTAGTTTGTAGTATGTTACACTGTCCAGTGTCTCCCTTCACCCACTTTTCTGTACATCTGTTCCCCAGGGAGGAGGTTTTATGTAGATCCCTGTAATCATTTCCCCCTTTCTACCCCGCCCTCCCTCCACCCTCCCAATATTGCCACTTTCACCACTGGTCATGAAGGGATTATCCATCATGGATTCCCTGTGTTTCCAGTTCCTATTTGTACCTGTGTACGTCCTCTGTTCTAGCCAGATTTGTAAGGTAGAATTTGGATCATGATAGTGGGGCGGGGGTTGGGGGAAAGCATTTAGACACTAGAAGAAAATTGCATGTTTCATCGTTGCTATACTGCACCCTGACTGGCTCGTCTTTTCCCTGTGACCCTTCTGTAAAGGGATGTCCAGTTGCCTACAGATGGGCTTTGGGTCCATTCAGCACTCCCCCTCATTCAAAATGATATGATTTCTTGTTCTTTGATGCCTGATGCCTGATCCCTTCAACACCTTGTGATCACACAGGCTGGTGTGCTTCCTCCATGTGGGCTTTGTTGCTTCTGTGCTAGATGGCCACTTCTTTACCTTCAAGCCTTTAAGACCCTAGATGCTATATCTTTTGATAGCCTGGCACTATCAGCTTTCTTCACCACATTGGTTTATGCACCTGCTTTGTCTTTAGTAATTGTGTCAGGAAGGTGAGTAAGATAGTTTATTGTGCCAACCTGGCCGATAAACATAAGTGGGATTAATTGAAGGGAGGAGAGATAAGTGGCTTGGTTAGCCTCGCCTTTCTTGTCTCTCACTCTTTAATCATCGGACCAGGGTGCAGCTGCCTTGCTTGTTCTGTGCCTCAGTTTAAAGGACACACTACCTGTGAGACGCCTAGCCTGTGGACTGTGTCTCTGTAAGTTGTGTGGTCCCTTTAAGACCACACAAATGAAATTTACATCTCCAGAGCTGAGAACTGACAGTTGGTGACCTGGCTGACAGTTGGTGACCTGCCTTGCTGTTTGCTGACTGTGCTGGGAGAGCCTAGCTCGCTCTCTCTACAGAGGACTACCTGACGGCCCTCAAGACTTGAAAGACTGACAGTGTATCACCACTCTCTCATGGGAGTGAGTCGCCCTGAGCCATTTGTACTGCTTTATAATTTAACTGTTCATTTCTTGCATTATATATCAATCTGTTTATAACTTAACTGTTCATTTCTTGTACTATATATCTCTTTATAAATATATATGTATATATATATATATATATAATTATCAGCAATAGGTTTTATCTCTCTAGAGAACCCTGTCTAACACAATTGTGTCAGGAAGGTGAGCATCATGGAATGCCAGTTTAATAGAACAAAGTATTCTTGTATTGAGGGAGTACTTGAGTGGAGACCCAATGTTTATCTACTACCTTAATACTAAATCTATAAATATATGCACATGAATCTATTTCTCAATCCTCGTATATAAATATATTTACATATGTACATGCCTTTATTTAGACCTCTGTAAATGCTCTTTGCCTCCTAGTTCTTTCCTCTATTTCCTTTGACTTTCTTCTTGTCACACTATCATGCTCTGCCTTCATTTGGGTTTCAGTAATTCCTCTTGGCTACATTACCCTTGATCACAACCTACCAAACCTCTGACACCCTCCTCACCACCCATTTGGATCACTTGTTGTTCCCTTGTTCTCTTTTTCATCTTATCATTTACAAATAAATATTTTAAAATTATTTATCTGTCCACTAATTTTAATTAGGATTCACCCACATCTCTAGCCTTTGAATGTTCTCCCTATTCAGAATAGCTTTTTTCTAAATAACCTTAACTCTAAGTATTCATTCATCTAAGTAATAAGCTGCCAGCATCTGAATTTTTCATTTGTTTTCTAGTATCACTATGTGAGCACTTACATACGAAAGTACTTATTCCTTTATTGTAAATTCTATTTCTTTTCTCTCTCCTTTATCTTATACAGTGCTTTATTGTTCTGCTATAAAATTATGAGTACATTTTATACTTGCCACCCATGAATTTCATTTCAGGATTTAATATGAGACGTTGCCAAATACTTGTTTTCAAAGAGAGTCGTGAGTGTGATATAGTTGAGAGAGACTTGGGGGGATTAGGGAAGAGGGACTTACACAGAAAATTGGATAGTCACCTCTGAAGCATATTGCCTAATCTCCATCCTGAGCCTGAGTAAGAAGAGGGAAAGAAATCTGAGTGAAATAGTCAGTGGACTAGCCGGATCCTTCATCATTTTGAATGGCAATGATGCCACAGACGATAGCTGGGTAGGAGCCCAAAGAGTCCTGGCAGTGAGAAACCAACGTGGATATGTCTTACAGGAACATAGCTCCAATATTCAGCATATGATTCAGTGGAGTACATCCAATGGACCCCAGAAAATCTGTCATATGCTCCCTAAATTAAAGCCAGTCTTTGAATTATACAGAGCCATAAATGACCAAGCCAGGCTGGTTAAATGGGAGACATTTCATCTTTCCCACTTCATATCGCCTGCCAGATTTCACCATTATAAATTAAGTATAAACCCAGAAAACAGGAGGTACAAAGGACAGTAAAAGGATAGACGATGTCCTTGTCCCTAATCGAGATTTCTCCCTGATGGAGGATGAGTTAGAGGATTAAAAGACAACACCAAAAAAGACCCTCCACCACGATGGAGTCAATTCTGACACACAGTTACTCTGTGCAAAGTTTCCAAGACTTCGTAAATATGCTATTGACTCTGACTCACTTTGTAAATCATCTACTGGCCCTGCTCTCCAAACACCACCCCCAGGATTCCTCGACTTAGAGAATTGGTGGTGCTTTATCCTGTAAGGAACTCTTAGACTAGCACCTGCATGGGACTAGAAGACAACAAAAGAGTTGCAAGATCACTTACTGACGCAATGAAAAAGGCAATTCAACTGAATGTCTTTGAAGTCAATCAGAGAAAAACTTAGATCATTCATGTCTATATCTGTAGGTAAGTATTAATGCTCCAAAAATGGCCCATGCTTCAGCTACGTAGGCACACCCCAAGTGTCCTTGGTCCTGATACTGCTCCCCTAAAGATAGCCAGGTGCCACAGCATTGCCAGAGGTGCTGTGGATGATCTCTTCGTCCTCTCCCTACCAGAAGAGCATGGACCTCGCAGTGGAATTCCGGTTCAGGGTAGGTTAGTTTCGGTAGCGCCCCCTATTCCAACTCTAGAAGGATTTCCCAGAGCAATCCCTCTCAGACGAAACGTTCCCATCCAGCCTCACTAGAAGCAAAGCTACTCCCTATCCCATTCCTTAGGAACCCTTCCTCCCCACCCCACCCCAATGCAAATCAAATGATTTCTCTCACTTGGTTCTCCATCTGTCCTTGGCTCTCTGGGGACCTGTGTACGGAGGGTCTCTTCTTCTCTTGGGGCTGAATCCAGACAGTATGCTACACAGTTCATACTGCTGCAGATGCTGATTAATACAGATGGATACCAGGTAGACAAATTAATTTCTATTAAGCTACGAGGTCTATAATTTTAAGTTAGAGATAGCTCATTCTTTTAAAAAGTTGAACAAAGAACATTCTGTGTCCAACCAGATATGTCTGTAATCCTAGATTAATAATATGAACAAATGGACCGAGATCTGAGTCCAATATTCAGCATTGTCCTTGAACAGTAATGGGGACAGATGCTCTTCTTTGCCTGCTTTGACTGGAGCTTTTAAATCAACTGTGAACAAGCCTTAGTAGCCAGAGTGTCGTGGTTTCTGCAAAACTCAGTTTTGTTAACCTTGCACTGTAGAACCTGAATAATGCACCCCCTGATGCTCAGGCTCCATGACATCATCACCACGTCCATATCCCCGAAGATCAGATTGTACAGTCTGCCTTTGTTTCTGATCTAACAGCCAAATTCGTGTTCTTTCATATAGATTAATTTCACCAACAACTTTAAACTTATCAAAGGAAATTATAAGAATACTTAAATATTTAAGACCCCAGATTGCGCCATTGTAATTTGTGTTTCCATTCACTATATTGATTTTGTGAATTTTTGTTTTTTACAAAGCAGTAGCCCAAAGAGGGTGAATCATACGTTTCATAAGGCATTGTGTGGACAGAACATGCTTAAGGGTGCCGACAGTGTCTGCCAGAGAACAAGGGAGGCATCTGAGACCTTTAAAAAAAAAAGTGGTCAGAAAGCAACACGTTATCTTCATTGTGTCCAAACTAGAGTAGATTTGCATCGTACCCACTCCAGAGTTAGAGGTGCCACTCTAAGGGAGCAGGACTCACAAACCTGAAGCCTTCTTGTATTCTTCTCAGTTTACTCGTTTCCCTCCATCAACCTTGAAGGCAGATAGGTCCAAAATAAAGTATGGAGACGGATCACATACATGGAAAAGAGGTCTGTCTCGACGTGGCCCATGCAGGGGCGGGTGCAAAGAACAAAAGGAACAAATGAACAAGGGGAAGGCGTGAGTAACGCGCCCTCGTGGATCAACAGTTAAGTGTTCAGCTTCTCAGTTCACAGGGATTGGGCAATCTGCTCCTGTGAGGGTATAGCTTAGACAAGCCCGGGGGTAGGTCTACTTTGTCACACTGGTTACTCTGAGGTAACCAGAGTCCCTGGTGGCACAGATGGTTAAGCACTCAACTACTAAACAAAGCAAATGCAGAAGAAACCTGGAGATCTAGTTCCGAAAAAATCAACCCCCAAATGCTATGAATCAAGTTAATTTTGCATCATAGTGACTCCGTGCATCACTACAATGTGGAATTAACCTGATGAAAATTGAAGCAAGTTGTGTCACCTTACATGCAGGTGTTTTACCTGGCAATTCACCCGCTCCACATCAGAGGCAGAAAGAGAAATTTTTGTTTTTACTGAGCAGGTATACCAGTGAGGAGACCACAGCAGTTCAGAACAGACTGTCTTTGTGGTGTGATGGGTGGAATCAGAATACATGGAAAATACATGCCTTTGGCTTTGGAATGTACACTTTGGGGAGTCATGTATAGCAGCTTTACATTAACTCAGGATTCAAGATAACCAAGGGAAACAGCTCTTGACCATGAGCAAACAAGCAGATGAGAAAATGCTTTAAGTCTTAGGCCTGTCTCAGGATGTCTTTGTTGACCAACTAGGTGGCAGGGCCTGGTTTTTAATTACGAATAGGTGTGTTAGTCTGGGTAGACTAGAGAAACAAATTCATAGAACTCACATGCATATACAAAAGAGCTTTATATGCAAGAACAGTTGAATATTGAGAAACATCCCAGCCCAGTCCAAATCAAGTTCATAATTCCGACATTAGCCCATATATCTGATAACAATCTATAAAGTCCTCTTCAGACTCACAAAACACATGCAATGATGCCGAATGCAGGAAGATCACAGGCCAGGTGGTGGAAGGTCTTATGGATCCAGTGGTGTTGTAAGCAAAGCAGCAAGGTCAGGGGTCTCCATGTGGCTTCTCCAGCTCCAAGGGTCTGGCTGCCATCAGCCCGTCTCCATGTGGCTTGCCAAGGAGAATGTCTCACAGGGACTATCTGCAGTCTGCCTCCAGTGAGCTATTTATCTTCTTAATGCCTCCAAGTGAGGTCATCAAGCTGTTACCCGAATGACAGGCTAAACTCCAACCCTTCACTCATATCCTCTCAAATTTACAACAGATTTTGTAACTAACCACAACAGTAAATAAGAGAAGACTCTCCGCATTATCTGGCCCTTTTAGGAGATACCTGCATCTAACCTGTCTGCTTTTCGGCAATGTAGCCACTTATAAAATTCCACAGATACTGCATTAAGAAATAACACTGTAGGCCAGTGGTTCTCAGCCTGTGGGTCACAACCCCTTTGAGGGTCAAATGACCCTTTCAGAGGGATCACCTAAGACCATCAGAGAACATATTTCTGATGGTCTTAAGAACTGAGACATCGCTCCTTTATCCATCCATCTCCAGGCAGGTCGACAAATACTCCCGCATACGAGTACCTGGCATGAAGACTTACCTGTGCTACACCATGCTTCAAGATGAAACTTCATTTATTTGTAATTAGAAATAAATATTTCATAATACATAATTACATATTGTTTTTGTGATTAATTACTATGGTTTAATTATGTTCAATTTATAACAATGAAAACACATCCTGCATATCAGATATTTACATTATGCTTCATAAGATTAGCAAGATTACAGTGATGAAGTATCAACAAAAATAATGTTATGGTTGGGGTCACTACAACATGAGGAACTGTATTAAAGGGTCGCAGCCTGAGGAAGGTTGAGAAACACTGACTTCAGCTTACTACATTTTGTAAGGGAGATTTTTTCTGACTACATTAAGTAAAACAATGGGTTACAATAGTAAACAAAGAATGACTTAGTATCTGGAGGAGAGGTTCATACAGTAGAATCTTCAGATATGTAGCTTCAACATCTTCTCAAAGTTAATTAGAAATGCAATTCTCATCACCCCACTCCATACATTATTAATCAAAAGCCCTGGAGATTCCGAAATCTGTATTTCAAGAAGCCCTCAAGTGATTGACTGATTCGTGGTGAAGTTTGAAAATCATTGATTTCTGATATGGGATATCAGGGTAAAGAGATGAGAATTTCCCCCTCAAATTATCCTCTTCCTCACCACTCAGTTTAGATCACTAATGTTTTTAATATTCCTACACTCCTTACCCAGCAGCTGAAACCCAGGGAGGAGCTGGTGGGTTTGAACCGCCAACTTTGTGATTATCAGTACAATACTTAACCAATGTTCCCATAAGGCTTCCTTACCACTGAAAAGATTGGATTTTAATTTGGTTTTCTGCTTTTTGTTTTCTGTTCCTCTCCTGGTCCATGAGTGCCTATCACAGGAACGACAACTACGTCTACTTCCCAAAAGTAAGGGAGTAGGTTATACATTCTTTTTGTCACTGCTGTTGGAAGACCTCAAAGATGAGCCAAGGGAAGAAAGATCATCAACATCACAAATGATGAAATTGCCTGAGGTTCAGAAACCAGTGGGAAAAAAACCATCGAGTTAGTGTTAATGTGATAGCTAGGGAGTTGGGATATCACATGATTCCACATTTATAATTTTAAGCAAACACCTTGTCCTCAGAAATCTTTTAAGGTAATGGGCAGTGCAAAGGTAAACTAGCTCACTTTCCACCAGTCTTTTACGCAAGATAAAAGCTATAAAGTGATTCTGTGGAACAAATTATAAGTGGGGATGAGTCTTCCAGTTACCAATATGGTCCAGCACAAGGAAAAATCTAAACAGTGGTTCTCCGAGGAGACCTGCTATGTCAACTAAATCCAACAGAGAGATGAGTTCAGCAACTGGTTTTGGAGCTCCTCAAAGGCACCATCTGGATAGAAGTTCTTAAAATCAGAGGATGATCATGGGACTTATGAAGAAGACATTTTAAGAAAATTGAAAATTGCATTGGTGAGAAAAAGACCAGGAAAATTACAGCGAGATGTTTTTTTGTTTGTTTCTATCATGACCCTGTAGCTGCTCATCCTGTGAGGGTAGAAGGAGATATCCTATGAAAATTTCATTCAGAAAATTTACCCTATCTACCCGACGGCCCTGATCTTGACTGTAGAATTATTTGTTCCCCAAACTCAACATTTATAAGGAACTCAACTTTAAGTCCCCTGAGGATGCCAGAACTATTGTTTTGACTGCATGTTAATTATAGAAAGCAGATTCTTCAGGGAAAGGTTAGAGAGATAGAATCCCTCCTTCAGACATGTATAGACCTAGATGAAGGAATACCTTCATAGACCAAGAAATAGACTGAAAAACAAAACCTTCACATTGTGTTATTTTTGTTTAATAACAGTTTCTTTGATTTTGATTGTATCTTCCTATATGATGCACAAATTAATCCTCATCTGCCTGACAATAATAATCTCCAAATACCATTGCATATACCACATGTTAGTAATTGTTTTATACCCTTTTCTAGCATTAACTTACCTAATTCTCATCGAAACATCATTAATTAGGAACTAATATTGTCATCCCCATTTGGTAGATAAGGAAATTGAGGCACTGGAAAGTTAAATAGCTTGCCGAAAGCCACATAGCTAATAATTGAGATGGTCAGAATCTAACAGGTGGCCTTGACAGTTTGAGTCCTTAGCTACCATGCTACAATGCATCAAAGAGAAACTTTTCTAATGTGTGAGTTAATATTTTTATTCTTGCATTTTAAATCACATACCCTTAAGGATCATTTACTGACTCACTGTTGTCAAGATTTCCGCTTAGAAATCTATATGATTGTTCTCCACCTTTGGTTTCTACCTTTGTTCTTTTATTTCCTGGTCTCCTAGGAACGGGCTGTGTACCTCCTCTATCTAACTTGTGGCTGTCTTGAACAAGATCAAAAGTCAGTAGTTCAATGTACTTTGTAAATCTGAACAAAGTTTGGAATTTGGATTTTTTGTTTTTTAGGTTTGTTTTCATCTGTCACTATCATTATAATGACACAAAAGAAGCAAGGAGTTGTTTGTTTTGGGTTTTTTTTGTTGTTGTTAACTGTCTTCTAATCCACCAAACTCATGGTGGATCCAGGCACATCCCCTTAACGGACTACAGATCAAATGAGTGTGATCTACAGCTCAGCATCACAACAGCACCCAGCTTCCCTAACAGATAGGTAGGGACGTGAAGTATCCTTTCCCTAACAGATAGGTAGGGACGTGAAGTATCCTTTCCCTAACAGATAGGTAGGGACATGAAGTATCCTTTCCCTAACAGATAGGTAGGGACATGAAGTATCCTTTCCCTAACAGATAGGTAGGGGACATGAAGTATCCTTCCTGGGAATTGAGCCCAGACCTACCACTTGAAAGAATAGAAATCTACACTGAGCCACCACTGTCTCACAGAAATAAGGAGTAGTGGGATCATATTTGTTCAGATGCAAAGCAGCCAACTTAGTTTCAATGATCAATAATCTGCTTATAAAGAGACTGGGAGGAGATCCTCTAAGGGGAGTAGCTATTATGGGCAAATAGAAGAACCTTACAATATACTTCATACATGTAAGGGGGCTTCAAAAGTTCATGGGAAATGTAATTAAAAGATAAAATTTTTCTACAAACTTTTTGAAGTCACTTTGCGGATCATCAGTCTAGTCAGGGAGCTAGACCGGTCCTGAGAGCACTGAAATGTGTTCTTATGACCCAGCTCCAAGTCTGCATTGGAAATGATGATCCGTGGCATCAGCAAAGCATAGATCCTGAGAGAAGAGCAAAGTATGAATACTTTGGGGGGTTATTTCCTAAGCTTTGATTAAACAAAACTTAATTCTGATGAAAAATAAGTTTGGAAAAATATTTTCCATTTTGAGGAGCTCTGGTGGCCTCATGGATACGCTTTGGGCTGCTCATTGCAAAGTCAACAGTTTGAGACTACCAAGCTTTCTGTGGAAAACGGGGCTTTCTTTCCCTGTAAAGATTTATAGTCTTGGAAACTCACAGGGGCAGTTCTGCTCTATCCTGTAGTGTAGCTAGGAGTCAGAATCGACTCCATGGCAGTGCATTTCACTTGGTTTTTGGTGGTCTAGTGGTTACGCATCGGGCATAAAGGTCAGCAATACTAAATCACCTGCTGCAGGAAAAAGCAAAGGCTTTCTACCTTCATTTCTCAGGCTTTCCCTGTAGACTATTGATCTGCCTCTCAGCGTGCACCTTCTCTGCCCTGTTTTAAACACAGCTACGCAATGTAATTTAATTGCAAGTAGGACTATTCCCATTTCAAAATGCTTTTTTTCATAAAAGTTGTCCCTATTATGTTGGATAATTTTTAGAACAATTTTCAAGATCTAAAGATAAATAAGTAACAGAAATGTGGTAGATACATAATTTCGTGCCAACTTGTATGGTGAAGTCTAGCCTGTCTTTCAGGTGACAGCCTCATAGTGACTGCTTGTGGGAGTGGCCTTTTACAAAGGAGGCACCCGCGAGCCTCCCTACCCTATTTCTCTGTCTTCACCTTCCTGCTGATGCCCCGTGGAGACCTGCTCAATCCCTGTGCTGAGCCACAGGATCCATGGATCCCTGCAAACGTGACCCACCAGACTGTGATCTTCCTGCTTCTGCATCATTATGTGTGACTGCATGAGTCTGAGAGGGCCTTATGGACTGGTATCAGACTTATAGACTTTAGTTGAACTGGGCTGGGATGTTTTCTCGATGTATAATTCGTTCTTGATATAAAACTCAGTCTTACACATATATGAGTGTCACTCAATTTGTTTCTCTAGTCATCCCAGCCTAACCCAAAAACCTACTGGAATTTTCCATTTGTCTCAGTTGATATATGAGCTTGTTTTATAATTTTCAGATGTCCTAAATAACTTTCTGATGTTATTCATTAATTCTTGCATTTGTTTTGACATTGTCCTGAGCATCTCTAGTAAGTTTGTTCTCAAGTATTTTCTAATTATAAAGTATAAAGGTATACTTAAAAAATAATAACAGATGATTTTGAAAGTAGAGCAAGTACAGAGTAGAACAATGCCAGGCTAGCAACACAAGCAATAAGAGTACTGATCTTGAGTCTGTCACTGGTCTTAACCCTTAACACATAATACATCTATTAACTACCGACCTAGACTACATATTTTACATCATGGACATCTATATGAGTTGTTTATTTGTTTGTTTTTATGCAGGAAATGATATGACCAAGGCCAAATTTGTGAAGAATGCCTTAACAGTTTATAGGATTGGAGAAGAGAGAGCCTGGAAAACAAAGAAGCAGTTAGAATGTTTGCTGAACACTTAATCCAGGGAGGGTGGAGGGAAGGCGGAGTAGAAAGGAGAACAGATTACAAGGATCTACATATAACCTCCTCCCTGGGGGACGGACAATGGAGAAGTGAGTGAAGGGAGACGTTGGACAGTGTAAGATATGACAAAATAATAATAATTTATAAATTATCAAGGGTTTGTGGGGGAGGGTGGTATAGGGAGGGAGGGGAAAAATGAGGAGCTGATCCCAAGGGCTCAAGTAGAAAGCAATGGTTTGAGAATGATGATGGCAACAAATGTATAAATGCACTTGACACAATGGATGTGTGTGGATGTGTGGATTGTGAAAGAGCCCCCAGTAAAATGATTTTTTTAAATGACTATGGGGGAAAAGTGACGATGCCTAAATCTTCCTGAGCAGGTGAGTTCATTGAAACTTCCAGAGAAGCTCTGCAGCACATGGAGCAGTCACTCTTGCGCTCCTCCACTTCTTTAAATGATCCGAAAGGCAATGCGAGGCTCACATCTCCTGCAAAACTTCACATCCAACCAGAATCTAACGAACTCAGTCTGAGTTAAGCAGTGTAATAAGTATGAGAATAAATGTACAATTTTAGTGTCACATCAGATTGGTTAATGTAGATGTGTAACTATAATTTCGAGATTAAACCACTATAAAATCCATACAAAAATTTTTAAAAGTCATAATCCAAGGCACACCCTAGAGGCCTCATTTCCCACACTCAGCACACAGTCTTGGGAAGATTGATCTACCAATGTGCTGCACCCCGTCAAACATCTACTTCTTTTCATATTCCATTATCTGTGGCTGGAAGGCCATTCCACACTTTCCTTTGCAGCTCTTAACCAATTCCAGGTATGAATGAACACTAAAAACACTGTTACGTGAAATAAATCAGGCACAAAACAACAAATACAAATGTGAACTAGCCCAATTATATTTAAGAAAATAATTATAGGCAACTTTTGTAAATGAACAGTGGTGACAGTTGCATATCATAGTGAATGTAATTACTATCACTTAATTGTATACTTAAAAGTGGTTAAATGGCAAATATTTTGTTGTATTTCATGACTTCTTTTCCAAATTGTTATCATCATCACTATATTTAAAAAGAAGAAACTAGGAAGGGCATCGAAGGCCTGGTGGCATAGTGGATTACATGTTGGGCTGCGAACCACAGGGTCTGTGTTCAAAAGCACCAGCCTCCACCCCCACCCTGAGAGCAAGCCCAAAGACGAGCCGGTCTACTTCCATAAAGAGTGATAGCCCAGACACCGCAGGGACAATTCTACTCACTCTTACAGGGTTCCTCTGAGTCAGCGTCCACTTGATGGCAGTGAGTTTGCAGTTGTGAAGAAAGGGGGAAAAAAGAACCTCACTGTCATCTAGTCGATGCTGATTCAGAGCTTCCTTCCCCTGTGAGCTTCTGAGACTAAAACTCTTCACAGGAGAAGAAAGCCCCATCTTTCTCTTGCAGAGTGGCTGGTGGTTTTGACATGTGGCATGTGAAGCCAACCACCCAGTGTGTAACCACTACATAACCACAGAAATAAACATTGTTTTCTACATTTGATTCCGTTTGGTTGTATGAAAAATTCACTTCATTTTAATTGCTGTATCTTTTCCCTGCTAACTGGTAAAACTTCTGAAGGCGATGCCATTCTTCGAAATCTCTACAGAGTTATTCTCTGAACTTCAATTTATACCCTGTCAAGATGGCAGTTTGTCATCTTCAAGGGATTCAAATTGTGTTCCTTTTAAGTGTTCTTTGAGCTTGTGGAACAAAAAGAAATTTGAAGGGGTAAGAAAAAGGCTGTTGGTGTGTGAAGTTTTCCAGTTGAACCAATTCGCAGAACTCAGGTCTGAGAGAGTATAGTAGGTTGAATCATGACACTCTCATACTCTCTGTCTCTGTCTCTGTCTCTGTGTGTGTGTGTGTCTGTCTGTGTGTGTGTGTGTATGTGTACCTTAAAAAACAGTGGGAAGAAAGCTCCGCTGGGCAAAGCTTTTGTAGTACAGATTTTTCCCACTAGGCAAGCATTGAACAACTGGCTCTGAGTTAGTGCACCCAATGGCATCAGCAGGGAAGGTTCTCTCTGGTCATAGTGAATAATTTCTTAAAATCAGTTTTACTTGAACCTCATGTTTTTGTGATGTCTGATTGAAGAGAACAGTATGCAGCTGTGACATTTTGTTTCCTGCTCAAGAAAAATGCCACAGAAACTGTTATATTGTTAAACACAGCTTACAAGGACAGCATTATAGTTAAATCTCACGTGTAAAAGTGATTTTCTCATTTCAAAAAAGGTGAAATGTCAACTGATGACTAACCTCATTCTGGACATGCATCAACTTCCTGAATGTATGAAAATGTTGACTTGTAGTGCACTAGGAGTTCGTTCCACCAGGCCAGACTGTTAATCAAGCTTTCTATTTAGAAGTTCTTCAAAGATTATGTAATAGTGTGTGACCAAAAAGCCTGGTTTATGGCAGGTGGGGGACTTGTTTAGCCACCACAATGTACCAGTTCACGCATCCATCTCAGTGCGCCAGGTTTTTGGCAAAAAACAGCATGCTCCTCTTGCCCCTGCACACCTTACTCACCTGACCTCACTCTGTGAGACTTCTTTTTGTTTACAAAAATGAAGAGGATCATGAAAGGACAGCAATTTGATGATATAGAAAAGGTGTGAAGAAAAAAAATGAGGGTGATGCTGTCAGCCATCCAACAGATGAGTTTGTTAAATGTTTCCAAGAAAGGAATCGCAGATTTGATCAGCACCTATAAATGTGACCATACTTGGGGAAAGAGATGGTGAATCTTTGCAAATGTCATTAAATTAAAGATACTAAAAGTAGACCATCTTGTATTTAGATTGGAGCCTGTAATAGATCATTTTGTCAGATTGCAGATATATAAAAGTATAGGGATGATATCCAAATTCTCAATCAAGTCTCAGCCTGATGGTGCCTCCTTGTAAACGTGGCCTTCTCATAAGGCATGCCCTGGGGAACCCCCTCCCTCTGCTTTCACTCTCCTGCTTGCTGGCCAACTTGAGAGCTGCTGAAGCCCTGCCATGTTACCACTGACCTTGGATCCACATGAGCTTGCCCCCCACAGCCTGTGATCTTCCTGCATTCTGCATTCTTGCATGTGGCCCCATGAGTCTTACGAGGGACTTATAGACTAGTGTAGGACTTATGGACTTGAGTTGCAATGGGCTGAAGTTGTAAGATCTCTCCTTCTGGGCTAGAGTTACACCTCCGTCCTTGGCGCTACACGAGAAAGAATTCATGCCGAAGCCTGGCTCGTGATCCAAGTGAATTTAATGAGATTTAAAAGAAGTTTCAGGCTTTACGCGGCACCCATAAGATTCCTTTCGACCATGCAGCCTGGCAGAGACTGCTCGGGGTCACGCAAAGATCTCTCTCCCAAGTTTTCCTCCAAAAGGACTATCTCAAGTTCCTTCCCCAGTTCCTTCCCCAGTTCCTCTCTCTCTGGCTCCTGCCTTTTCAAGGATTCCAGGGCGAGGCATGGTGGACGACCCCAGATTGACCTCACTGGCTGGATTGAATTCACCTGGCCCAGGTGGGCTGATCCAAGTTAACGCCCACCAGCCCACCATGCCCACCAAGGGGAAAACCTAGGCCTTTGTTCTATGCTTGGCTCTCCTGGGCATGCGTCAATGGACATCCCATCCCTGCCTATCTGCCTAACAAAGTGTCTTGATATAAATTACTTCTTGATATAAAGTTCTTTCACCACCTGATAATAGCAATGGATGTGGAAAAAAAGCATTCAAAAACATCAAACACAGATTCCTGTTTAAGAAACTCAAGAATATAGGAAGGGAAGGAAAATTCCTCAATATAGTACAAGATAATATATAAAAAACCAACAGCCATTGTGGTGGTCAATGGAGAAAACATGAAAACAATCCCACTGAAAAAGGGGACCAGACAAGGATGCCCCTTGTACCCACTTTTATTTGACATTGTACTAAAAGTCCTAGCTAAAATAAGGCAAAGAAAAAAACATAAAAGGTATTCATCTCCAAAAGGAAGAGGTGAAACTATCGTTATTCGCAGATGATATGATTTTATATATGGAAAATCCCAAAGCTCCACAAAGAGAGTGCTGGAAATGATAGAGGAATATGGCAGAGTGGCAGGATACAAGATCAACAACCAAAAGTCTATCAGACTGCTATACAAATCTGAGAAGATCATGGAAGAGGCGATCAGAAAAGTAGTACCCTTCACAATAGCTAAGCACAAATTGAAATATCTAGGGATATAGCTGACTAAAAATAAAAAACCCAAAAGATTTGTATAAGGAAAACTACAGAATGCTATTACAAGAAACCAAGAGTGACCTCAACAAATAAAATAATATCCCATGCTCATGGATTAGAAAACTCAATATAGTAAAGATGTCAATTCTTCCCAAGGCACTATATAAGTTCAATGCTATCTGTATACACATACCATCATCTTTCTTCAAAGAATTGGAAAAACTGACCACCAATTTCATATGGAGAGGGAAGAAGCCCAGAATTAGCAGAGAACTCCTCAAGAAGAAGGACACAGTGGAAGGGCTTGCCTTACCTGACTTTAGCACATATTATACAGCCACAATTATCAAATCTGCATGGTATTGGTACAATGACAGATACACAGACCAATGATAAAGAACTGAAAACCCAGAAATAAAATTATCAGCATACAGACATGTGATCTTTGATAAGGGCCCCCAAAACAAAAATAGGAAGCAGATGCGCTCTTCAACAAGTGGTACTGGAAAAAAATTGATGTCTACCTGCAGGAAAATGAAGCAAGACCCTTACCTCATTCCATTCACAAGAATAAACTCAAGGTTGATCACAGACCTCTAGGTATAACCCTAAACTATTGGAGTCATCAGTGAGGGAATTGGTACAAACTTGAGAACTTGGGCACAGGGAATACATAGGCTATCGGAAATAGAGACGGACTCAAACACAGAAGATGCACAAATTACAAGTGCAATACGCTGAAGATAAAATACCTGTGTACATTGAGAGATTTTGCGAAGAGAGAAATAAGAGAGCTCATAGACAGGGAAAACATCTTTAGCAATGACACATCAGAAAAAGATTTTATTACTAAAATCTAGAGTGCTCTGCTACCTTCCAAAAAGAAAAAAAAAACTAATTGCCCATTGAGGATGTGGACAAAGGACCTGAACAGAATTTTCACAATGGTAGAAATCCGAATGGCCAATAAACATTTGAGAAAATGTTCCCAATTCATTAATCATAAGAGAAATGCAAATTATAACAACTATGAGATACCACCTAACACCCTCAAAGATAACTCAAATAAAAAAAAATCAGAAAGTAACAAGTGTTGGAGGGGCTTCAGTGAGATAGGAACACTCACCCACTGCTGGTGAACCTGTAGGTATGTACAGCCATTAGGGAAATTGATTTGGTGATATCTAAAACAGATGGCAATTGAACTACCTTATGACCCAGCAATCCCCCTACTGGGCATATACCCAGAAGAGGCAAGAAACAAACCACGGCCAGACATCTGTGCTCCAATGTTCATCACGGCACAGTTCACAATCAAGGAGTTGGAAACAACCCAAATGTCCATCAACAGATGAATGGAATAAAAAGCTGTGGTACACACATAAAATGGAGTACTAGGTATCGCTAAAAAACAGTGATGAACGCATGAAGCACATCGCCACATGGGGAGAATTGCAGGAAATTATGCTAAGCAAAGCAAACCAAGCACAAAAGAACAAGTGCAACATGAGTCCGCTGGGGTAAACTTAAAAATGCAAAAGGGGCATAGGGGGAAAGCTACTATATACATACATTGCTGATAACATTTCACAGTTATCACTATATCTTAATATATACATTTAATTAAATGTTATGAAAACGTCACGCTTGGCATTACAGAGTTAAAGAAAGGTCACAAGGAAGAGACGAGCCCGTCAGGGTGCAGTACAGCAACGATGAAAGATACAACTTTCCTCTAGCTCTTTAATGTTTTCTCTCTCCTCTCCCACTATCATGGTCTCAATTCTACCTAAGAAATCCAGCTAGATCAGAGCATGTACACTGGTACAGATAAGAACTGGAAACACCGGGAATCCAAGACAAATAAACCCCTCAGGACCAATAATGAGAGTAGCAATACCAGGAGGGTAGGGAAAGGTGAGGTCAGAAAGGGGGGACCGATCACAATGATCTACATATAACCCCCTCCCAGGGGGATGGACAACAGAAAAGTGGGTGAAGGGAGACAGTGGATGATGTAAGATATAAGAAAATAATAATAATTTTTAGTTTATCAAGGGTTTGTGATGTAGGGAGAGGAATATATGAGGCACTGATACCAAGGGCTCAAGTAGAAAGAAAATATTTTGGAAATGATAATGGCAACAAATGTAGAAAAGTGCTTGACACAATGGATGGATGGATTGTGATAAGAGCTGGAAGAGATGTGATAAAAATAAGATAAAATAAGAACTGGAAGAGATAAAATGATAAAAAAGCTCTTTCACATATATATATGAAAGTCTCTGGAATTGTTGCACTAGCCAACCCAGTCTAACACTGGGTCTAGCTACAATGATGGATCTCAACACAGAGGGGACGTTACGCCACAAAGAGGCAGAGAGGAAAGTCATGGGGTGATGGTTTTAGATACTGATGTGATGCAGCTATGGGCCAAGGAAGAAAGATTGCCAGCAGGCACATGAAGCCTGGAGAGATGAATGGAAAGGATTCTTCCTCAGAGCCGCCAGAAGGAGCCAGTCCCTTCAACACCCGGGTTTTTGACTTCTAGCCTCTAGGACTGTGGGAGACAATTTCCTGGCATTTGAAGCCGCTCAATGTGTGCTAAATTTGTTAGTGCAGGTCTAGAGAACTAAGGAGGAATTGTTTCAGGGTAAGATTTACAAAAACATCATGAAATTAAAGAAACTGGAGGAGCCTGTGGTTTAAGAAATGTTTGACAGCTCATGGTACAAGCATCAGAGTGATAGTATTAGCTGAGCGCTGGTAATCATATGTAGTCAGATGCTTGTCTGGCCAAATTAGCACCAGTCTCAGAAACCACAACAATAACGCTTTCCATCAATTGCTTTCAAAATCTCATGGAAATGAAATCATGACGATTGTGAAGGTAATCACATTTTCCCCCCTGGACTTTATAACCCAACATTGGTGGGTGTCTTTAGTTGAGCAGATAGGTAATATCATTTTATTACTGATGTATGAATGAAAGTAAAATACATGGCTACTGATGGAGGCTACAATTCTGCCACTGCAAAATGAGCTCCCCTGGCTGAGAATCATCTGCACATTCCCTGTTGGAGACAAAGGAAATGAACATTTAAAGACAATTTTAAAGTTTATTTTAATACTATGCAGAAGTAAATGATTATATCTGACTCTGGGTTTCTGTGAGAAAGTCCAATATTTTGTTCTAACATTTTCCCATCAAACATAGTAAAAAAAGTTGGGTTGATGTGTTCTCCAATCTGACATTTAAGCTTATGTTTTTAAATTTTTCATGTTTCTCATGTTTCTGATTCATGATATTGTGCAACGAAAGCATCTCTATTTCACTTAGTATTCTGTTGAATCTGCAGAGATCTTGCTACTTTAAATGTATATGCACCGTTCTACCAGCATAAAAATCAGCCATTAAATTGGAATGATGGAGTAGTTATTTCTGGGTGTGAAAGAGATTAACCAGGCTTACTTCCTCCCGCAGAGACTACCTAGCTGACATGCTGCACGTTGACAACCAAATAAGAGATTGACAGATGCAAAGAACGCTCATGTCCTGTCAGACATCCATTGGATTTTTCCAAATATAGTAAACGATCTTTGGCGTTTTAAGATGCAGTGCAGTAATGCTACCAATCCATTAATTACTAAAGGCACAAAGGAAGGTCCTTAACCAAGATGTGGATGGATAGCTATTTAGGAAACTAAGGGCTAGAAAGAGAGCTATTTAGTATTAATGAGGTTATAGAGTAACTTGATTCATTATGGCAAGTAGCTGAAATTGAATGGAACAAAGTTCATTACTAGATCTGATTTCCAGAGTGAGAAACAGTGAAGATGTTGTGTACAAAAATACCTCCCTCACAGCGTCACTTGTATTTATTTCCTTAAGATTTCTTATCAGTAAACGTTATCCTCTTCCTAAATGCTTTTCTTAAGGCAGTATACAGATATTTGAAAAGAAATCATTTATGAGCTGCACAATGAAACAGAAAACTATAATTATTTATTTTAATAATTCCTGTAATACAATTGTGAAAATGGTGTGAAAAGGGTTGGGGAAAGTAGAAAATCACCATTAACATCAGCCAAAGAATATGACTATGATGTAGATCTCAGATAAGCCTCTATCCTCCGACCCAATTGCCAATTCTGACATGACATCTGTCTCTCACGGCGCTCTGCTTCTCTGCTGTATTCCAGCATTCGTGAAAGTGGCCACTGAGCACTCCCAGACAGCATTTTGGTTTATTAGGGAGGTAACAAGTTACAATTCCTGATCAGGAAAGCTCCTGATACAATTCTTCAATCAGGACAGCCTTTTCTCAGCCACGGCTCCAGAGACACCACTCTCTGCTCCTGCTCCCTCAGCCTGGCCCCTAACCTGCTCTGGCAAGTGGTACCAACTCTTGAACTGTGTCAACAACAGCTCAGAGGTACCCCACTTCTCTAACCCGCCTCTTGCCAAAGGCATTCCGATATCTCACTCTGTGGGCTGGGAAGTCCACCGCACCATTTCCTTGCAGTCACTTGGCTCTGCGTCTGCTGCTGCTATTTCTGTCACTGGTCCTCACTGCTGCTCCTTGTCTCGCGTGTCATAGGTGTCTATCTCCTGGCTCCAGGAAGTTCAGCATAGAAAGGTCAGCTCCAAAGGATGCACTAACTCTTCCTTCTTGATTATAGTACGATCCTTCTTTCTAACTCTGGGGTGGCTCATTTTTATCCTGCACTGTAGGCCCTGCAGGCTGGCATAAGTTACCAACCCCCATATTACCATATCATGCGCCTATTTGCATGGTCCGACCCCTAGAAGTCATCTTATCAACAAGCTATCCAACCCTTTTGGTGTACCACAGACACCTCATAATTGCATAATCATGCTCAGTCATTTAGTACGATTAATAAAGAATATAGCTGGAAGGGCCGTGTTAAGTAATTCACTGAACTGCAACCATCTTACTTCTTTAAAAAAAAAACTGACCTTACCTTAAAATTCTTTCAATGACAAGATGCGAAAATCTCATCAAGCTCGTTGCTGTTTACTTTCCACGACCAATATCATTAAAATGAAATGCCGAGAATTCAATTCATGTAAATTTTTTTCAGTTAAATTATTTATAATAGGAAATTCACCTTTCTGAAGTGAAATAAATGCAAATTTATGTTGGTATATGGCTAGAGTGGTAAAAAGTCTTCAAGGAAATGTAAAATGTAATTGGAAAATATAGGAATGATGTTTGGGTGATGCAACAAACCAATCAGCATAAATTGTCTCGCTTCCAAAATGATCACTAATATTGATTCTATATTGTCCATAGAGTCATATTTTTCTATTTAAGACACATACTCTAAAGGAAATTAAGATCAGCAAGAACCATGGGCTCAAGCTAATCTGAATAATGTGGACATTACAACTTTACTACGTCCCCACCCCTCAGGAGAGATCTTTAATGACATACTGAACACAGAAGACACGTTATTTAGCTTCCCTAACTGGCAATCTTGTGACTTTGGCTGTTATGTTAACACTCTGAATATCATCCCCCTCATCTTTACTAAAACAAAAATTTCAAATTCACAGCCATCAAGGTGACTGTGACTCATTGAGACCCTGCATCTTTAATTAGTCAGAGTTTACATAGACCACATATTAAGTATAAGGCCTGAGACTATCGTAAGCCTTTTAAAAGTATCAGGTGAAAGAGTGTATTGAGAATTCTTGGTACATTAAAAGTATTACAGGGTGGCCTTGTTTTCCTATAAACATGAATTCAAGATCGCCTACGGAGAATTCATATCGATTCAAATGCAAAGGCTACTCAAGCCGGGCTGCTGTGACTGCTCCTAGTCAGTGGATTTCTCAGAAGCATGGAACCGACTAACATTTCTGAGTTCCTCCTACCTAGGCCTATATATGTTGTGGGTGTGCGCCATGGAGAAGTTCTGGCTCACCGCAGCTCCGTGGGTAAAGTCCTGTGACATCTTCACAGCTGCTGCTGCGTTTGAGTCCACTTTTACAGCCGTCTTCCAGAGGCCCTTCCTGTTTCTTCTGATGCTCTTCTTCAACGAGCAGGGTGCCCTTTTCCAGGGGTGGGTCCCTCCTGAGGACATGTCTGAAGAATATAAGGGAAGTTTTTGTTTGTTCTGGAATTCTATAGTCTGTTAAACATTCTTCGAAAACACCACAATTCAAAGCTGTCAGCCCTGCGCCAGCCCTGGTTCCTCATGGTCCCACTTTCCCAGGCGTACGAGGGGACTGAACAAATCCCAGCGTGAGTCAGGTGCACCTTAGTTCGCCAAGCAACATCCTTGCTCTTTGATACATTGTATGGGCTGACTTAATCCTCTAAATAATTCATAGAAATACATTTTGATAGCCACATTTTATAAATGAGACATGAGATTGAGCGGCTTGAGGAGTCCGGAACAGTTGAGTGTCCTTTGGCAGTTTCTGTCCTCCCGGAGCCTCATTCTGCACATACAAAACAAGTAGCTATCTAATCGACAGCTGGAGAAGCAAAGAGAAGTGAGGTCACACTCAGGAATCAAGCGCAGGAAGGCACTCGATAAACAACAGCTTGGGCGAAGTGAAGCAGCGAAAAGATACAACTTTTTCATGGTTCCTTCAACGCGTTCAGAGATTTAGAACAATTGGTGCTGTCAGTCGCACAGTAGAACGTACATGTAGAATTAAAAAAGGTTTTGTTCTTAAACAGGATGAGCATGCAGAAAAAAAGTGTCTGAGGGGAGAAAATAGATGTGAAATATGTCTTTCAATAACAGTCTGATTGTTTTCCTAACAGATTCTACCAGTGCATTCAACATAAGATGAGCATGTGTCCTTGGGTCTTCTGCTTGTTTGTCTTTATTGTTTTCAATGGTCCTCATAGAATAATTTTCAAATGTGTAAAAACCCCATTAAATGTAAAACACTGAATTCTTTATTAGAAAGTCATGGAAACCATATCATTAGCTTTACTTGCTATTTAGAAATTGAGTAAGGAAGCACTTTTAAATATCTAGAAAACCAAATTCATGACCTCAGAAAAGGCAATAATTGTGTAAATTAAAATGCTTTCCCCACTCCAGTCGGTACCTTAATCTTCGGGTGTAACTGCTGTTTGCAATATGAGTAACCTGAAGGAAGAATCACACATCATTTTACCTTAGTGCCAGCAAACTCTCTCCAGTTGGCAGCTATTAATTTCTAGTCAAATTATCCTGGAATAGGGTCACAGAGAACTGATGGTTTTATTTTACATTCTAGGCAGTGCTGTGTCCCCACTGAAAGCAGTACTTTGTAAAGAAACTGCAGCCAAACATGCTGCGTGTCCTCTCGGGAAATCGTAGCCAGCTCATTTCCTGTACGGACCATTCGCCTGCTCTCACTTCCCCCGAACGACAGTAAAATCATCACCGCTTTGTTTAGATATTTGTGGCAAGGAGTGAAATGTTGTATTCTTATTGTTTTGAATCACTGTGACCTCGGGTACAAAAGAAGAATGTCATCGCCAGGCCTGTGCCATCTCCACCATCATCGCTAGCTTTGAGCCAATTGGGGCAGCCACTGTGCCCGTCTATCTTGTTGAAGGTCTCCCTTTATTCAGTGACCTTCTACTTAGCATGGCATCAAGGAAGTGGTCCCTCCTACTGTCATACTCATAGGACCTGGGAAGAATTCTCGCTGAAAGTGCAACCAGAATGCTCCTGCCGAGCATACTCTGCGCTTCTTTCAGGACAGGGGTAGTCCTTATTTTGGTATGCAATATTCATTGCCAACACCAGAGTTCCTTATTTCCCTCACTCGTGGTTCCACATTCATGAGTATTTTATGCAATTGACAGTACCCTGGGTCGAGTCAGGTGGCCCTTAATCCTCAAAAAGGCATCTTGGCTCCTTATCGCTTTCAAAGGCCTTTTGCAATTGATTAACTCAATGCAATATGTTGTTTGCGTTCTTGACTGGTTCCCAATAAAATGAAATCCTTCACAGCTTCAATAGTTTCTTCATTTAGCATGTATCATGATGTTTATTGGTCCAGTTGTGAGAGCATGGGCTTTCTTTATGTTGAGGTACATCTCATACTGAAGACTGCAGTCTTTGAGCTTCATCAAGGTGTTTGAAATCCTTTCTGCTTCAGCATGTAATGTGGCATCACCTGCGTATTTCAGATTATTAATTAGTTTCCTTCCAGTCCTGATATGGCCTTCTTCTTATAGCTCAATTTCTGAAATAATTTGCTCAGTTTATAGAAAGAATAATTACAGTGAAATTACACAACCCTGACCCACACCTCTCTTAATTGCAACCATACAGTGTCATCTTGTCCCATTGGTCTGTGTCCAGGGCATACATGAGTGAGAGGTCAACATTGAGACACTGACGGAGATAGGATTGGGACAAAGAATGTGAGGTTAAGAGCGGCTTTATTAGGGCAGGGAAAGAGCTGCCGGGCTGGAAGGGAGAGCAGAGAAAGGGACAGGAGCATCTTGAGCTCCTGGGAGGTTCCAAGACCCAACGAGTTGGTTCAGGGAAATCACAGCTTGTCGGTGAGGCCGTGGGAGATATACATGCAGGGCTCGAGATAGGGAGGTAGACGTTGACAAAAAAAGAGAGATATTTTTCCTTGCAGCTGCAGGTCCTTGAGTCAAGATGCGATCCATGGGAAGTGCCTTTATTGTTTACCGACCCACCTACTCCCTGGAGTGTTGGGACAGGGGCTGCACAACCTTGGTGGAGAGACAAGCTCCTTGGAATGTTGGGGCAGAAGATGCATACTTCAATAGGTCATTTATCCTCCTGAGAGGCTGGCAATGGGGGCCTTGAATTTCTATCCTCCTGAGGAGCTGGAGGCAGCTGCCTAATCTGGACCGGGCCCAAACAATGAGCACAATTAAGTGTCTGGAATTCCTACCTTTCACAATGTTATGCATAATTCGTTATAATCCACAGTCAAATGCCTTTGCAAATGCCTTCACTGGTATTAAAATACAGGTAAGCATCTTTCTGGGATTCTCTTCTATCATGACATGATAATGATATCCCTAGCATTTCTGGCAGTATCTCCTTGTTGTATTTACTACAATCATTTTCAATTATTTTCAGCAAAATTTTACTTGTGTGTGGTATTAATGATACTGCTTGATAATTTCAACTACACAATTAAGGATCTCTTCCAGTTCCTCGGCCAGGTTGCTGTCATTGAAATGTCTTGGCAAATAATGCAGTGTTGCATCATTCAAAAAACATCTCAATTGATATTCTGTCAATTTCTGGAAAAGCTTGCTGCTCGCCATTGCTTGGGCTTCGTCCTTCAATACCATCAGTTCATGACCATATGCTACCTCCTAAAATGGCTGACTGTATGATAAATAATTTTGGTACCATCTTTGGATTTCTCTCTTCTTGTTATGCTTTCTATATCACTCAATGTTTTGTCCACAGAATCCTTAAAAATTGCAAGATGAGCCAGTCAGTTTTCAGGGTAGCAATGATGAAACATACAACTTTCCTCTACTTCTTAAATTTCTTCCTCCACCCATTATCATGATCCCAATTCTACCGTATAAATCTGGCTAGACCATAGGATGTACACTGGTACTGGAAACATAGGGAATCCAGGACAGATGATCCTTTCTGGACCAGTGGTGAGGGTGGCGATACCTGGAGGGTGGAGGGAAGGTTGGGTAGAATGGAGGAGCTGATTACAAGGATCTACATATAACCTCCTCCCTGAGGGACGGACAACAGAAAAGTGGGTGAAGGGAGACATCGGACAGTGTAAGATATGACAAAATAATAGTAATTTATAAATTATCAAGTGTTCATGAGGGAGGGGGGAGTAGGGAAGGAGGGGAGAAAATGACGAGCTGATATTAAGGGCTCAAGTAGAAAGCAAATGCTTTGAGAATGATGATGGCAAAAAATGGACAAATGTGCTTGACACAATGGATGGATGTATGGATTGTGATAAGAGTTATATGAGTCCCTAATAAAATGATTTTTTAAATTGCAACTGAAGGCTTGAATTTTTTTCTTCTTCAATTCTTTTCAGATATGTCAAGTGTGGTGTGTTCTTCTCATCTAGCTTTCCAACACTAAGTCTTTGTTCATTTTATAATACTTTTCCTTATCAGCCACCATTTGAAATCTTCTGTTTAGCTCTTTTGGTATCAGCTGGTATCAGCTCTTTTGCTTCATCATTTCTTACATTTGCTTTAGCTCTTCTATGTTTAAGAGTTCTTCTGACATTCATTTTAGCCCTTTCTTTTTAATGAAATTTTTAATTTCCTCGTGTGCAATGTCCTTGATGCCATCTGAAAATTCTTATTGCTTTTTTCACTAGTGTTCAATTAGTATCAAATCTATGCTTGAGATAGTCTCTCATTTCAGGTGGGAGCTACTCAAAGTTGTACTTTGGCTCTCATGACTTGTTTTAATTTTCTTCGGCTTTGACTCAAATTTCCATAGGAAAGTGGGTGGTCCTATCTGCCTGATGGCATTGATTTTTCCATTGTCTCTTTCCTCAGAGGAAGTCAGTTTGATTCCTGTGCGTTTCATGCAACGAGGGCCCTTTGTGTAGTTGTCAGTGTTATTAAAAAGGTCATTTTCCAATGAATAAATTATTGATTTTGTAAAAGTCTATTATATGATTTTTTGCATCAGTTCTACCATGAAATTAATATTTTCCTACTTCTAATCATTCTGTGTTTCCAGATTTTGCATTCTAATCACCAGTAAAGATCAATGCATCGCCATTGCATATTTGCCCAATTTTAAATTGTGCAAATTGTTAAACATTTTAAATTTCTTCATCTTTGGCCTTAGTAGTTGGTTTATAATTTTTATAACTGTCATAATAACTCATCTTTCTTGTAGATGAAGGAATATTATCCTAACACTGACAGCATTGTACTTCAGGATAAATTCTGAAATGTTCTTTCTGACAGTGCATGGTTGCCATCCCTCTTCAATTCGTCATGTTTGCATAGTAGTCAGCTAAAAGGGACTGGCATATGACAATTTGAATCAGACAATCACCTGACCTACTGTGCATCCAAGTGTATCTTTCATTTTTTACTATTTCCGATTTTTCTAGATTCATAGTTTGTCCATTCCACACTCTAATCACTAATGAAAGTTTGCAAATGTTTCTTCTCATCAGCAAATGTAGGTCCTGAAAGCTTGACGGCATCTATGTTTTTGTTGTTGACTCTACTTTGAAGAGGCAGTTCTTCTTTCCTATTTGGAGTGCCTTCCAACCAAAAGGACTCTTCTTTCAGCACAGTGTAAGCTATGTCAGACTGTGATTCAGAAGGTTTTCACTGGGCTAGTTTTCAGAAGTGAAGCTTCTTCCCAGTTTTGCTTAGTGTGGAAGCTCCACTGCAACCTGTCCACTATGGGCATTTGCTGGCAGGTGAAATATCAGTGGCCTGGCATCCAGGATCATAGTAACATGCAAGTCATGTTATAAGACACAAACTGACAGACAAAGGCTGGGAGTGAGATGTATAAAAAATTGAACTTAGCTAAAATTACATGTCTGGTTATATGTCTGCACCAGGAACTTAGGCTGTAACTCTTTTTCTTCGCTCTTCAGTCCGCCGTGTGCTATCGTCTGGGCGCTGTAGCATATGGAGATGCATAAGGAGCTCTGACTATACAGTGACAACAGTGCTGTGCTCCCCAACAAAAGGTCAGTGGTGGGAAGCCAGGAATTACTAAAGAGTTTTGTTAGCGAAAGGCATTTTTTCCTCAGTTCCAGATAGTTGATCCTTGTAATATGGGATATATCATGGTTGAATTAATAACGTTAGTCAACTAATAGGCAATTCTTTCACTTGACTCACAGAAAATTTAGCCAAATTCCGTTTTATCCTGTGGCCTGTGTATAATGCCAAGCAATTCTTTTTAGATTTTGCAAAAATTGTGGTGCTCATTCATGTGCACAAATTAGATTAAGTATAAGAAGCTTGTTGGAATTTAATAGCTGCAGGATGAATTTAAAGAGCACCACAGTATAATGGAAACAGCATGATGTTTGCATTCTGAAGACCTAGTATCCATGTGGCCATGCAGCAAAGTGTGTTGCTTTGTCCTGCGTTTGGATCCTGGAGCCACCAGCAGCCTGCCTTCTGGCTTGTGCCAGCCTTGGATTTATTCACTTTTGCCAGTCACAAACCTGACCTGCTGACCTTGAATCTGTCTGAATCTGCAGCCTGTGGTGCTCCTGCTGATGCTTGGTTTATCAGCTGTTGAAGCTATGTGAGTTAGGAGAAGCCTCCAACTTAACATCTGACTTGAAACTAACTTGGGCTTACCCATTTCTGCGGCTAAGTGAACCATGTGCCTGATGTAAAGTTATGCCTACATACACATGCAGAAACATCTCTAGTTTGCTTCTCTAGAGAACGTCACCTGACACATGGACTACAAAGCACCAACATATCATGATAATTTTAGCAACTTTATTGAGACATAATTTGAATACTAGTCTAAAAGTATGTATTTCCATGGTTTTTAGTATATTGACAGTTTTGAGCAACAATCTCCATAATCTAAATTTAGAACATCCTCAACTCCCTAAAAAGTAGCCCACACCAATTAGCAGTTACTCTCAATGTCCCCTACTTTTCCCACCTCCATTTGCAAACACAACCTAATTAATTTTTATTGCTATTGATTCAGCTATTCTGGATATTTTGTATAAACATAATTATATAATATGTAGTCTTTGGGATTGCTTTCTTTCCATTAGGATAATGCTTTGAAAAATCATCCATACTCTATTTTATGTCAGTGTTTAATTTCTTTTAATTGTCGAAAGAAACTTCACTGTATGGCTTACCATTACGTACATAGACTCTCAATTCAAGAACCCACCCAGTATAATATTGCTAATCATGCATTTTTTTGACCAAGTTTATTTTAGCACTCAGTGACCCTGGCTGAATGGTATAGACCACCTGGATTTTAGATTTTGTCTTTCAAGGTGGACAGCACTTTTCATAATCCACATCAGAATTATGTGATTTGAAAACCCCACTATGGGACAGGACTTTACCTTAAACATAACTCTTGCAAAGAAAGGAACGTAAACACTCCATTGGAGTTAAAGCTGAAACACCCCAGTGTGAGAAGCAGCAGAACCCTGCAGCCTGAAGTGGGACATTTGGATGCTCGTGGACGTTGGCTCAAATCTCTGGCTTTTGAGGTTTCCCATTAATTGGCAACTGAAGACTGCCATGTACTGGCCAATTTCACCCCACCTTGTCTTCTGTGACATGTGTTAGTCCTGCAGACGTGATTTTCCATTTGTGAATCAATGTGGCTGAAATTGTTGCCCTGTGTCTAGCCCTCATTTTTTCTTAAGCAGCTTTAAATTACTGAAGTTTATATCCTGTACAAGTGAACATCCCATGTATTTAAGTGTAAAAAGCATTCCCACATATGTATATTTTTCCTTTAAAGTGCTTTAAAGTTTGTGCCATTGCCTAGATAAATTATGCTATTATGAGAATTACCCAATGTCTCATGCAGGTTACTTAAATTATTTCACAGATGGTGATGATTTTGCCTCTAGAGTGGGAACTAGGGTTAGAAATGTAAACATTAGATACACAAATGGATTTTGAACTCACAATCATAAGCATTAATCAAAGGACAAATAGTTTTGATGATGTGGCCCTTTCTCAATACTTGCCTCATGAAGAGCACACTGAAGAAAGTGGTGCCATAGCAAATGGTAATGAAGAAATCAGATGGTGCCCAGCTATCAGAAAGAAAAGAGTCTTGGATCTTAAAGGCTTGTCATAAAACAAGCAGCCATTTAAATGAGGAGATGCTCTGTTCACAGTGAAGGCACACACCAGCCCATGTAATCCAAGGATTGTAAATAATGAAATTCAAGCTCAGAAGAGAAGATTGTACTAGAGCTTAACATCTGAGCACGTGGTTTGTGCAAGATGGTGGATAAAAATTAAAGATTAAAAGGTATTTTCAGAGCCTACACAGAATTAGGCCTCCATAGAATTCCCTTGGAAAATTGACCAGCTATATAAATACTCTTCTGCTCAGAGTGCATTGGAGAGTAGACTACTTCAGTACTAGTTAAGTTAAATTTGAATATATTATCATTTGTTTTCCCTTAGACTATTTTAATAGGTTCTAGTTTCTATTAACTTCTGCTTTCTCTTGAATTGAGGTTTTTCTGTGTTGCACTTTGTTGTCATTATCAATTTCTTATGTATGATTTTCTCTATATGAAATATAAGATAGGTAAATCGATAGAGACAGTAAATACATTTATAGTTCTTTAGGGTTATAGCAGAGGAAACAGGGTGGTAACACCGAGCTAACAACAAGGGACACAAGAATGATGAAAATGTTCTAAAACTGATTATGGTGATAATTGAACAATCTTTGGAAAATATATTAAACCATTAGATTGTATGGTACATGATTGATATGTTAACTAATCTGTTAAAAATACACAGTTGTACAGATACGTTGTTGTTGTTAGGTGACATCAAGTCAGTTCTGACATACTGCGACCCTCTGCGCCATTCTCACAATGGCTGCTGTGTTCTGCCCATTACTGCTGCCACTCTGTCCCCTCTGGCACGCTCCTTCTCCTGACCACCGGTCCAAGGTATGTCAGACGGTCACCCTTACCTCTAAGTAGCACTCTGGTCCCATTTCTTCCGAGACAGATTTGCTTTCCCTTTCAGCAGCCCATGGTGCTTCCAGTATTCTTTTTTGGCATCACAATTAACATGTATCAATTCTTCTTTGGTCTTCCATCTTCAGGGTCCAATTTCACATGCACAAGGCAATTCAAAATACCATGGCTTGAGTCAGCCACACCTTAGTCCTCAAAATGACATCCTTTCCAATACCCTAAAGAAGCCTTCTGCAGCGGATTTACCCAGTGCAATGCGTCCTTTGACCCCCTGACTGCTGCTTCCGTGAGCTTGATTGTGGACCTAAGCAAGACAAAATTCTTGGCAACTTCACTATTTTCTCCATTTATCATGACGTTACCTACTGGTGCGGTTGTGAGGATTTTGCTGTTCTTTGTATTGAGTTGTAATTCAGAAAGAAAATTGCATATTCGTCAGCAAGTGCCACAGATCCTCCTCACTTTCAGCAAACAAGGTTGTGTCATCTGCACATCTCAGGTTGTTAGTAAGCCTCCCTCCAAGCCTGACGCTGCACGTTTTCTCATGTAATCCAGCGTCTCTGATGATTTGCTCAGTAGACAGATCGAATACATATGGACATATGGTGATAGGATGCAACCCTGATGTCCACCTTTCCTGATTTAAACCACACAGCATGCCCTTATTCTATTTGCACAACTGCCTCTGGATCCATGTACAAGTTCTGCATAAACATAAGACGTGTTCTGGAATGCCCATTGTTCCCAAGGCTCTCCATAGTTTTTTTGTGATACACTCAATGAAACACAAGTAATCTTTTTTCTGATATTCTCTGCTTTTAGACAAGACACAACTGACATAAGCAAAGATATCCCTTGATCAATATCCTCTTCTGAATTGTTGGATCATCTTCAGCAACATTTTACTTCATGTGATATTAATGATATTATCTATAATTTGAGTATTCTGCTTGGTCACCTTGTTTTGGAGTGGATACAAATGTGGCTCTCTTCCATTCAGTTGTCCAGGTAGCTGTCTTCCATAGACCAATGAATGCTTCCAATACTGCATAAGCTTGTTTAAGCATTTCAACTGATATTCCATCATCTCCTGGATCCTTCTTTGGGGCTAATACCTTCAGTGCAACTTGGACTTCTTCCTTCAGTACTGCTGGTTCTTGCTCGTATGTTGCCTCCTGAAGCAGTTGATGATGACTAGTTCTTTTTGGTACAGGGACTCTGTATATTCTTTCTTTTGATGCCTCCTGTTTAAGACAATATTTTTTCCAAAGAATTCTTCAATATTGCAACTTGAGGCTTTAATTTTTTTCTTTAGTTCTTTCAGTTTGATATGCTGAGTGCATTATTCCTTTAGATTTTATAACCCCAGGTCTTTTCACATTGCATTATAATATTTTACTTTGTCTTCTCAAGCTGCCTTTCAAATTTTCTGTTGGGTCCTTTGGTTTTAATACTTCTTCCATGTGCCTTAGCTACACTGTGATTAAGAACAAGTCTCAGAGTCTCTTCTGACACCCACATAGACACCTTCTTCTGACACCCTCTTTCCTACCTTTTTAATGACCTTTGCTTTCTTCATGAATGATGTTCTCGATGTCTTCCCACAGCTCATCAGGTCTTCTGTCATTATTGCTCAATGCCAAACCTATAATTGATATGTGCTAAAAGTTCAGGTGGAGTGAACTCAAGATCCTATTTGGGGTGTCATGGACTCAATTTCTTCAACTTCAACCTGAACTTAAATATGAGCAATTGATGGTCTTTTCCAATAATCAGTCCCTGGCCTCATGTTAGCTGCTGATATTGAGGTTCTCTATAGTCTTTTCCCACAGATACAGTCAACTAGATTTCTGTGTGTTCCATCTAGAGAAGTCCATGTGTAGAGTCACCATTTGTGTTGTTGAAAAAAGTATATGCTATTAAGAAGCCATTGGTCATATAAGACTCTATCACCTGATCTTTAGTTTCATTTTATCACAAAACTCATATTTTCCAATTATTTCTTTTTCTTTGTTTCTAACTTTTACATTCCAATCACCAATAATTATGAATGCATCTTAGTTCCATTTCAGAATGATGTTGATAAAATTCTTCAATGTCTTTATCATTAGTTTTTGTGATCGCTGCATACATGTGAATAATAGTATTTATTGGATTTACTTGCCTGCAGATAAATATTACCCTATCACAGACAGCATTGCACTTCAAGATAGATCATAAAATATCCTTTTTGATGATGAATGAGACACTATGCCTCTTGAATCTCTCATTTCCAGCATTGTAAATTATATGATTTTCTGATTCAATAAGGCCAGTATCAGTTAATTTCAGCTCACTAATACCTAGCAAATCCATCCTTAGAAGTTCTATTTCATTTTAGACAAATTCCAGTTTTCCTAGATTCATACTTGTTACATTTCATCTTCCAATTATTCTTGGTGTTTGCAAGTGTTTCTTCTCCTTTTCAGCGGCGCCTCATCAGCAAAGGAAGGTCACAAAAGCTTTACTCCAGCTGCATCACTGTGGTCCATTCTGCTCTGAGAAGGCAGTCTTCCCCAAGTACTTCAGTTATAATGTGAGGGCCGTGCCCTCTGACCTGGGAGACTCTTTCTCTGGAACTGTCTCTGACCATGTTCTGTTGATGTTAATGGGTTTTCCGTATGTGACAGTGCTGTGCTTCAATATATAAGGTATTCAGTGGTTCACTCCACAGAAGCGGACAGCATCTTCCTTCTTGATAGTCTGTGCTTAGTCAGGAAGCTCTGCTGAACTCTGTTTATTGTAGGTGACCTTGTTGGTTTTTGAAATACCACTGAAATGGCTTCAAGAATCACAGCAACACAGAACCACAACAGTAGGACAAACTGACGGACAGGTGATGGAGAAAAATGTATATGCACATAAAATATCTTCTTGAACTTACACTCTTTGTGGTTCTAAATAAGTTAATGTTTCTGATAAGTTTTGTGTCAACTTGGCTGGAGCAAGATTCCCAGTGGTTTGGTAGTTATGATTTATCATGTGATCTAACACAGTGTAGTTAACTACATAATGGAATCTACTACGAGCAGCCAGTCTTTGAAACAAGATTAACGTGTTATGCAACATCTTTACTAAGGTCACAGATGGATGCAATGGAAAGGATGTTTCCTAGGGTGTGTGTCCTACGTCCAATATAAATGGGACATTGTGGGAAAGTTTGCTTTGCTTTCTGCTGAATCTGTCTCCTGTATCTGGCTCATCAACCTCTGGTTCTGTGGACTTGAGCCAATTTTCTGCCCTATTGCCTACTGATCCTGGGAGTATTCTGGGCCCCGTCATCTGACCTGCTGACTGTGAATTAATTTGCTTCTGCAGCCACAAGCCTGATCTACTAATCTTGGATTTGTCTGTCTCAGCAGCCACTCAGAAGACCATCATGTGGTCTTCCTACTGATCTTGGAATTACTATTCCCTGAAGCTACATGAGTCAGGAGAAACCTCTAGCCTAGCGTCTGGTTCACAGACTTGAATCCTGCTTGAACTTGGACATGCTCACGTCTATAATTGTTAGGCATTTTCTTAATATAAATACCTTTATAAGTGTCACCAGGTTTGCTTGCCTAGTGAACCCGACCTACACCAATGTTTAACAGATTAAGATTAGAAGACTTTATATTTGGGATTTCTTAATTCTTTGAAAAATCGTCCATAAGTGATTCCTTTTACAGGGATTACAAATGACTAGATATGTTTTAAATAAAGCCATATTATTTTTAAACTTTAAAAATGTCTATCCTTCAACTCTGGGACATTGGCTCCAGGTTTTCTTACTCTAATGTTCAGGGATAGTAGGCATTCAAGCAACATGAAGACTTTAATCAGGGCTTGCACAGATGCATCCGGAAAACGATAGAGTCAGAGATGAATTCAAGCAAATGTGTACTGTTCTTGAAGCCGTAATTTGGTTGAAAGTAGGTTACTTCCAGAATACAAGGTAGAAGAGCTGTTTTAACCTTAGGGGAAAGCAACTTGCTTCCATCTTACCAAGGTGAACCTAACCTATACATTTATCTTTACATAATAAATTCAGTTGCCTCCATTTTAATGTAGCCAGAGTGCATTAAACAGAAGTAAGATACACAGAGTAAAAATCTAATACATTAGATGATTCAAAGATATCTTTATTCTTTTCCAACAGCAAAAACAAATTAATTTGGTTTCTTGCTTTGGCATTTATGAATGCTAATTTAATCACACAAATTTAGACTTCCTGTGAGAGAATTTAAAACCACGTTGTGAACATCATTTTCACATAAGGTTTGTTCCTTTTTCCTGAATTAAGAGGACAAAAAATAAATAAAACTCCATGCCTCTATTAAGCCCCAGGCAAAATGAGCACAGCCCTGCCATCTCCTGTTAGGTTGATTCAGGACTCTGGGGAAGCAAGTCGCCATCTGGACGAGCGTATGCATGGTCAAAGGGAGGCCGGGAGGGTGTCCTCAAGGAGACCCCAGCTGACGGAGCAGCCACCTGTTACCGAACGAGTGTAGGCACATGAGATGGTATTCATCACAACCCATCTGCTTCTCGTCTCCGGAAAGCGGGTACAGTTGACAACAGGAGAGGACTGGCGCAGGGAGGCTAAGCAGACACGTCCAGAAGCAGACCATGGCTGGACGATAAAGAAAGCAGGTGAGAAGGACAATTCGGAAAAATCCCAAGGGGAGTGGCGGCGGATTGGGAGGAGTGGGAGAGCAGGAAAACCGTAAGAGCAGCTAACCCCAAATCAAACTCCCTGCCATCGAGGCCGTTCGGACGGGTTTCCAGCACTAAATCTACACGTCAGTAGAAACCTCATCTTACCTCCATGGAGCAGTTGGTGGTTTCAAAGTGATCACCTTGTGGCTAGCAGTCTAACCCATGCCCCAGTGGGCAGAGGGCCAGTGTCGAGGATCGGTCTCACGGCGGCAGAACGGGCTGTTCTACGGACCCATTGAACTCGAGGGCCTGGATCCCGAGATGGTGTCTGTGGCTTCAAGATAGCCAGAGAAGCGTGGAGTAATTCAACTCTGGAGTAAAGCATGAATATAAAATTCAAAGATAATTTTGTAGCCTCAATAACAAATGGTAATAATATCCAATGTTCACTAGCACTGAATAAATACTTTGCAAATGGTAACTAATTCAATCCTCTGTCATAACCCTCTGAACGAGTCCCGGTGGCATAGCGGTTACTTGTTGGGCTGCTCATCCCAAGATCAGCAGTTTGAAACTGCCAACCCCTCCTTGGGTGAAAGACAGACCTTCTACTCCTGTAAAACGTCACAGTGTCAGAGACCCACAGGAGCAGGTCTCCCCTGTCCGGTTGGGTAGCTGTGAGTCAACATTGAGCTGTGGCAGTGAGTTTGCTTTGCATTATAACTCTTTAAAATAGATATTCTTATCAATCTCCACTTGCAGAAGAGTCAGAGTAGGCTCAGTGAGTTTTAGTAACTTATTCTGAGTCGCAGAAGAAGTGGTGAGGTTGGTTCTGCGCGCCTGGTCATGACCAAGCCACTTTCCTTTCCTGCTCCCTCCCCCCTCTGAAGGCAGAAACGGGGGGGGGCCTTGGTTAGAGCACCCTGATATTTGGGTTTACACAGACTGGACAGCTTCAGTGATGAAATGTGAAATAATTAGGAAGAGGGCGACAGAAGGAACTTAGGCACAGTAACGTGCTGGCAACAGTGACAATGGTGAGACACTTCCCTTAGTGACTCACAGGCAACAGACATCGAAGAGACAAAAGTAGAATAATGTTGTTGATCCAGAGATCTCATGAGACTACTCCTAGAGATGCTTAGAAATAAATGTTGGAGAAATAAGATGTTTGAGATGGGGACAGGAAGGAACTGAGGCCTCACAGTGGTACAGGTAAATGTCAGCGTGCAGCAAAAGCAGGCGTGAATGTTAATGTGGCCTCATTGCTAGCAGACTGGGGAGGCCTGAGGCCACCTCGTGTGCTAGATACACGGGACTATGGGAGAGCAAAAGGAGAGCAACAAAGCGTCCCCTTCAATCATGTCAAGCACAGCTGCCAATACGTTTTGCTAGGGTAGTTTGTAATCTTCCAATGCCTTTTGGATCCAGGTTTAATTTTATAAATATTAACATAAATATTGAACTTTAAACATACCAGTATATTCAGGGGGCTTAGCCTTTTTGCTACGGATCATGCTCACCATGTGCCAAGTTGTCTACCTTTTTCTGCATTAGAACTGACATTTGTGAACCATGCTTGTTCTCCAGACACGGTTCGATTCAAGCCCTAAGAAGTTGGACCGTGGCCTTTTACGTGTCCCAAAGAGGTTGTTCTTCCTAGGCTTCCTGAGTAAAGTAAGATTCCAATGAGGATCAGGTGACACCAGGGGTAAAAACAGAATAACACTTTCGATCTAAGTTAATATGACTGAGTCATAGGTAATATCCCTGCTCTCCTCATCTTTTTTGGTCATCAGCTGTACCAGGCGATCCTGGGGAGAGGGGCTATAAAAGAGTCTCAAAGGACGAAGTATGAGCAGATGTCCAAGAGAACGATAAAGTAGCACGGAAAGTAAAATGTAGAGATTTATTGACGCATTTTAGCGAGCTGTAATAGAAAATGTGGAAGACCTTAGAGTACTACACTAAAAGAGAAAAGGTAAAAAGTCTTATTTTCATTCAGTTGTGTTCAGTAAATCATGTAGTTTCCATTGCTTTCAACAAGTTCAGTTCCTATAAGTTATTAGTTGTCAAGTGTAATTCATTGCATGCAAAAAAATGTTTTCCTTTACATGTGTAGAAAAATATGTCACATGTATGTAATGTTGTATTATAGTATAGCATATAATCCTATATTTTAAAGTAAAGTTATTTTATAAAAGTAATATAGTTGCTTTGTGTTTATATTTTTATCTTCATTTGAAAGGTTAACAGACTAATTCTATCAACAATCAAACAATGAAATTACATAGGGAAAAAGAATAATATGGAGAGACATCTCATGTTCTTCTAGCTTTAAAGGTAGAGGATATGATTTGAGTGGGAAAAAAATCAACTCTTTTTGTACCTGCTGCAAAAGTATAAAGAAAAAGTTGTAGAATATTATTTATCTGCTAATAGGGATTAAATTCATAATATGCATTTGGCACCTAAAATGAGCTAGGTACAGCGAAGCTACAAAGAGTAGACAATTACCTGCTATATAATTCATGAAGAAATATATATATATATATATATATATATATATATATATATATATATATATATATATATATATAACTAAAATACAAGAAAAAATAAACAAGATTCAACAGTAGGGATCAAATTGCCTATGAACAAATAAAGCACAAGACAAAATTCAACAAAAAAACAGTGCTTTATTAACACAAAGGAAGCAATAATTAATTCTAATTCAGAGTAGCATCGCTCCACAGCAGCGGCAGCATTTGACCTGAACTGTAAGGAGTGAGCAGAATGCTGATGTGCAGGGCATTGCAGAAAAGCACAGGCTGGGAGAAATGAAGAACAAATATTCCCATGCGGGAACCAGGGCAGTCCATTGATCCAAAAAGTTCCTTTAAAGAATTGTTTGATGATAACAATTTACAGTTATTTTATTAGAATAAAATATTATCTTATGTCCTTATTTTAAAAATTCTGTACATCATAACTTATTTAGTACTCCTAGAAAGAATGAATCTAAATGAAGATTCTGAGTTCAGAATCCTTTGTCTTATACTTTGTACAGCTGTTTTCCATGAATTGGAAAGGGTCAAAGTACCTCAATGTAAGAAACACAGACATTGGAAATACTATTGAAAAGAAAAGTGCATGGGTACATAAGAAATGTGATCCAGATACAAAGAGATAGATATGTATAATTGGGTAAAGTCTATGTCTTTGACTCTGAGATGCTCATCCACATTGCTGGCCAAATTCAACTCCTAATTTGACAGTAAGATGGATAATTAAAACAAAGTGAATGAGAATTGGAAGTAAAGTAATGAACTTAAGCATATACACGCTGACTTTGTGATCCTATTGGGCATCCAGATGAAAATGTTGAATAATTAATTAAAATAGATTAGAGAGTAGGAGATACTCAAATGAAGAGTTTGGGAAGCATCAAGTAAAAGTTGATATTTGTTACTGTCGCTGTTAGGTGCTATTGAGTTGGTTCTGACTCATAGCAGCCTTAACTACAACAGAAAGAAACGCCTCCCTCTTCTGCACCATCCTCACAATTGTTCTTATGTGTGTGCCCATGTTGTGGCCACTGTGTCAATCCATCTCGAGGACCTTCTTCTTTTTCACTGCCGCTCCACTTTGCCATGCAAGATGTCCTTCTCCAGGGACTGGTCTTTCCCGCTAACATGTCCAAAGTTGATAGTTCATGTAATTCCTTAGGGAGAGTGAATTCGGCTGGGTTCTCTAGAGAAGCAAAACCAATGAAGCTTGCATGCATATAGAAAGAGGTTCTTATCAAGAAGTCTCATACCATTGTAGAAGGGCATCAAGTTCAGTTCAGTTCATGAACATGGGCCAGATGTAAGCTAACCTCCAAAGCTGAAAGAGCTAATGAACAAGAAGCAAGATGATGAAACAAGAAGACCACAGACTGGTGGATGCCCAGGTGAATGAATCTGAGATCAGCCAAATGAATCCACGTTTCAAATGAATCTAATGATTGCTCCTTTGATGGGCAGGATTTTTTTAAATAGGAGGTTGATGAAGCAATGCAGGATCCAAATTCAGCAGTAAGAATAAGCTAACTTCCATCCACTGTCAACTTATACTAAGCACAGGCCACATTCTAAGTGAAACTTCCCTGAGCCATATCAAGTCTGTGACCAGATTAAGTGGTTGCACTTACAGCTACTGTCTGAAAGGTCAGCTGTTCAAAACCATAAGCCACACGGGGAGAAAGACAACGCTTTCTACTCCTGTAAAGAGTTGCACTCTCAGAAACTCCCAGGAGAAGTTCTATCTTGTTCTATAGGGTTGCTAAAAGCCTGCATCCACTCCATGGAAGTGAGTTGGGCTTTTAATTTTATTCTCCCCACAGCTGCTTAAGTGCTTTGTCAAAAATTGAATCGTGGAATTGACCACACTATGTTAGATGGCATCATGGGAGAATCCTGTCCTACTCAACTTGACATAAACCTAACTAGCACAGAGACTACATAAGAGAAAATGACTACAGACAAATCCCAGGAAGCACAGAGTGGAGGAGTTAATAGGGAAAAAGTCAGAGGCAGCAATAGCTAACGGTGACTCAGGGGTGGGTGGTGCCGTCTAACTATAAGCAAAGAGAAGAGGACATAAGCTGACTGAAAAGGGGAGAGAGTGTGTCAACTATCAAGCAGCAAAGCATAAGAAAAACTGAAATAGGCCAATTGAACTCATCAATTAAGAGGTAATTTCGTTGAGAAATCTGAGTAAAATAGTGAACAAATTCAAGAGTATGTTATTCCAAAAATATGAAAACTAGATAATTATTTATAGCAAATCCTAAAAAAATGGCTTTCATTTACCTCCTTGGAATGCACTGCTAAACCAAAAATAGTAAGTAGCTAAAATGACATCCCCTGACTTCAAACAAGAAAGACGTATCAAAAGCACTGTGGCAATGAACTTAGAAAGTGGGCTCAAAGAGATACATTCAAAAGTATATTGATTGCAGATTGGTTCATAGTTTTAATGGAAGTAAATCAGTAGAAGACTATATAAATAAACTATAGTCTGTTCAACAATAGCATATAGTTGGGAAAATTAATGAACTTGTTCAACACTTATCAACAAAGATATATCACAAAACAGTGTAGATTACAAAAAGAAATTTCAAATGATTCATATATATGAATGATTTCAAAAATGTCTTCAATGTGTTATCAATATTCATTTTTTCATAAATATAGAGTATGGTGGTAACATTTGAATAAGTACATGAATCTGAGAAAATGCAAGCCTGTAACAATCAGGACAGAAAATCAAACAGATTAAAAATACTATGTTAATCAGGGTATATTCCACAAAATCTAGGGAATGTTTCAAATGAAGAGGATTAAATACAGAGAATTAGCTCATTGATGTTAGTAATCTAAGAGAGGAAAACCAGGCTAAACCAGAGCTTAATAAATACAGAAAAGAGAAGTGGCCATTAACTGAAATAGAGGTCAAATTGGGAGCTGTTAGATAAAGGTAGGGGACAAAAGAAACCCCAGATCTCAAATATCATTGGTAAAGACACATTTATTATTTCTTAAACAGGACAACAAAGGAAACAATTCATCCCGATGAAGGAGACCATGAGTGGGAGGTCGTAATGATGCCTAAGGATTTGTAAGAAAATATGAGTGAGCATCAACTTCATGGTAGTGAGCTTGCCTGCTTAAGCAGGACATGGGAGTACAGGGCAAATGGACACAAAAGCATGATTGGCAACACATCAATACATCTGCAGGTGGGAATACAGAAGCAGCAGTAAGACCATGATTGGGAAGCATGCAAAATGCTAGACAGAATTGCTTTTGAGGGCCTCTGACCAGGACGCTCAGAGTATGACTCATGACCATGAGACTCTAGTACCCCATTACACCAAAGACACAGCTAGGAAAGCCCTTGAGGGAAGGCCTTCCCCCTGTTCCTTGGCTAGGGGAGTGTAGGAATTCACTTTCAATGTACCCTGGGAGGAGCTCTGGTAGCTTGGTGGTTATGCCTTGGACTGAGATTTTTCTCAAAACCACCAGCAATTCCTAGGGAGGAAGATAGGACTTTCTATTCTTGTAAACAGATAGTCTTTGGAACTCAAAATGGCAGTTCAACCCTTTCCCTGTATGGTCACTATGAGTCTACACCTACTGGATGGCAGTGAGTTTGATTTTGTGATAATGTACTTTGTCTCAGAGCAAAGATATATACTTTGCTAGTTAAAGGTCAGAAAGAAATTCAATGGCACCTTAATCTCCCTAGAGACTCAGATGGAGTTGGGGCTTTCACTGTAATGGTAGCCTTCTGAAACCCTAGTGCTCAAAATTTAAGCTCTATACACCTACGCTTATACCTCTCTCCATAGCGTTGTTTCCTAGATCATTCCTGTGTTTCCTTTTACCTTCCTCCTGCCCCACCATCATGCTCACCCTTCTTTTTCCTCTTAGTAATTCCTCTCAGCTAGATTGCTGTTGCTCCAAACCCTGCAGGATCTCTATGTCCTTCTCATTGCTGATTTTAATTCCCTAGTTGTTCCCCTCTCTATGGTGTGGTTTGCTCACTGCTCCCTTCCCCTGCCTCCTTCTCTCCCCCACTTAGCCCACCCAAGTCCTTCCTGAACCATCAGTCCTGTTGCTTTCTCCTCGAACTTTCTTCCCATGCCTATCTTATATATGTAGGCAAACCAACAATATCAGAGACCAAACAAAGAGAAAAAAATTGAATAAAAAGGTAAAAGGAAAAAGATAATAGTAATTAGCAAAAAAGAAACCAAAAAAATACATGATTCCAGGTCTGTCTGTTGACCTTTATGACTATTTCCCCTTTGGTCCTGGGGGAATTCCAGGATCTGCCCCTCCTAGCCTGAAGTCTATTTGAGGGGCTCCTAAACAGACTTCGGGCCTCTGCTCAAGTCCTCCCTCAATACGAGAACACTTTGTTCTAACAACCTGGCACCCTGTGATGCTCACTCTCCCAGCGCAATCACTGAAAACAAAATGCGTGCGTAAGCAAATGTGGCGAAGAAAGGAGACCCAAACCCATCTGTAGACAATGGGACATGCCCTTACAGAGGGTCACAAGGAAGGGATGCGGCAACCAGGGCGCAGTATAGCACCCATGAAACACACAATATTCCTCCGGTTCCTTGAGCCTTCCTCACCCCACACTATCATGACCCCAGTCCTTCCTTTCACTGCAGCCTAGACCAGAGTATGTGCACAAGTACAGATGAGAGGTAAAAGCTCAGAACAAAAGGAATCCAGTAACAGAAATGAGAGTAGCAATACCAGGATGGTAGAGAGAAGGCAGGGAAAGCAGGGAAGGAAGGGGGAACCAGTTGCAATGATCAACACATAGACACACACGAGGGGGACTGTGGTAGTTACATAATCTGGTGTCAAGGGGTGGAGTCTAGCCTGTCAATCAGGCAGTAGCTTGATGACCTCATTTGGAGATGCTAAGGAGATAAATAGTTCACTGGTGGCGGTGGCGGGACTCATGCTCACTCCCTGTGAGACCTTTCTGAGAAGCCGCATGGACCTACCCTGATGCAACCAGAACCCTGGGAGCTGCAGAAGCCACATGGAGACCCCTGCCAGCGCTAAGATGCTTACAATGCCACTGGATCCACAAGACTTTCTACCCACTGGCCTGTGATCTTCCTGCATTCTATGTCATTGCATGTGTTTTGTGAGTCAGAAGAGGGCATTATAGATTGGTACCAGACATATGGACTAATATTGGGATTATGGACTTGATGTGGACTGGGCTACAATGTTTCCTCACTGTTCAATTATTCTTGTATATAAAGCTCTTTCCTATATATACATGAGTGTCTATGAATTTGTTTCTCTAGTCTACCCAGACGAACACAGGAACGAACTACAGAAACCATGGGGAAAGGGAGACAGTGGTTGGTGTAAGATATAAAAATAACAATAATGTATAATTTATCAAGGGATCATGAGGGTGGGGTTGGTGAAGAGGAGCCCATACCAAGGGTTCAATAGAAAGTGAATGTTTAGAAAATAATGATGACAACATATATACAAATATACTTTATATAATTGATATATGGATTGTTATAAGAGTTGTAAGAGCCCCCCGATAGAATGATCTTTCAATTTAAAATGTTTTAATTAAAACTTTAATATGGAGCAAGTTACAAGGTAAATTTAAGGGGAGTGGCAAATGAAGAGTTCTATTTTGTACATGGTAAGTTTCAATATATGAAACATCAAATTCGAGTTGCCAAATGAAGAAATCGATGTCTGGAATTTGTCCAAGGGCTTACCATGGATAAATGTGGCCATCTCTGTGCATAGATATTAAAGTCAAGACAATGGATAGGATTACTCCTAAGATGTCTAGATGGAGAAAGTAGCCACAGGTAGAGTGCGAGAGCACCCCAAGATTGGGGAAATCTCAGAGGGCATGAGCTATCAAAGAAGTTCATGAAAAGCAGATGAGGGAGTAGGCAGAATATTAAGAACTTGTTATGAAAAAGCAAGGAAAGAAAGTACTGCAAGAAGGAGGAATTAATCAACGGAATACAACTCCCCTTGATGTGATTGAACGATTGAACTGTTCGATTGTATGATATGAGAATTGTGTGCCAATAAAAGTGTTGGGCGCGTGGGAGACTCCTAAGAGGTAAACTGAGATGGAAACAGAGATGTAACCACTGCTTTTTGTGACTTGAGCGGTCGTTTGTGTCAAAGGATTGCTGAGAAGAAAGGCCTGAATGAACAGAACAGAAAGGGATGCACAACTCAGGAGGTAGCTTTGCTTAAGAATAGGCCCCTCACCAGGTTTGCCCTCGGAGAACTTCGAGGGTCTGATGGGGCAGTTTCTCAGAGGCCTTGATGTCCTGCGTGCCAATTGCAACCTGAGGCCGGAGAACATTCTGGTGACAAGTAATGGGACGGTCAAGCCGGCTGCCTTTGGCGTGACCAGAATCTCCAGCTCCCAGATGGCCCTTACACCTGTGGCTGTTACATTCTGGTGCAGGGCTCCCGAAGTCCCTCCGCAAGCTGCATAAGCAACTCCGGTGGCCACAAGCAGTGCTGGCTGATCTCTGCAGAGATGGTTCGTCGGAAGCCTCTCTTCTGTGCACTCTGAAGCTGACCAGCTAGGCAACAATTTTTATCTGTTCGGCTTGCCCCCAGAGGAAGCCTGGCCCGAGACGTATCTCTGCCCCGGGAGCCTTTTCCCCCAAAGGGCCCTGCCCAGAGGAGTCAGTGGTGCCCGAGGTGGAGAGTTCGGAGCACAGCTGCTGCTGGAAATGCTGGTTTTTAACCCACAAAAACGAATCTCTGTCTTCCGGGCCCTGAAGGACCCTTATCTAGATAAGGGAGAAGGATTAGGCATTGGAGTGGCTGGACCGGGACGAAGACCCAGAGATGGAAGAGAACCTACCAATTCCCTTCCTCTGGACACTTGAGTGGAGAGGACCGCGCCCCCTCCTCACTGAGGAGGCATGCTGTGCCTTAGCCTCTGCGCTCATCTCTGTGGCTTGTAGCTACCCCTCCCCTCAGCTTTTGACAGAGAATATTTTCCTGCCTTAATGATACACCTCTTCCCCTCCTTTAGAGACATATTCTCCTTTCTACCTCCTCCCCCAATTTTCCTACCCCAGGGGCTCTGCACTGTCTTCCCTTCGCACCTACTTTGACACAGGAAAAAAGCAAACAAACAGGGAAGTATGGTCTCTTAAAAATGAGGGGGGGGTATGGGGGGGAGAATAGGGCTCCAGCTCCAGCTGTGATTGGAGAGGCAAGGACTGATGAAGAGAGAGTTCTGGTCACGGTTCAAAGAGAGTTAAATTGAAGATGTTGATTCCGTGCATAGTAATTATTTGGGAGCCATTTATTTAGAACGGAAGTAGCATATTCAGAACTGCGTGTTGAACTGGTTCTGGTAGAAACGAGCCTGGAGACGGCAAGCGTGCGCGCAAGAGAGGCAGTTGCCCCAAGCCCTGGCACACTCACGGAGTTCTGGCCGTTGTCAGTGAGCCATTTCTGTGAACGCAGTCTCGCCTTTGCCAAGTAGAACTCTGCAGACCTTGCAGAAGCAAAATGCCAGGCCTTTTCCTCTCCAGATGTATTCCAACCACTGCCCTTTGTTTTGTGGCCAAGCACAGGACCATTTGTGCCACCAAGAAATGGGATATTTCTAGGACAGTTTACTTTTAAAAGAAATTCACGTTCTCCGTCATGAGTAGGGACAGAGAAGCAAAAGGACTAGTTCAGGAACCGGGAACTGGAAGCGATGTTTGTACCTCATTGCATGGATAATTTTGTTCAGCGGGATCAGGACAAAGCTCTTCCTTACGATACGGCATTTAACGATGTCCTAAACGCCAACTTTTCCAAAATACTGCACCATGCCATCCCCTCTGAGATGACCCCCTACTCCCCTGGGTGCTCTCCCTCACTATTTCCTGGTGGAAATTTGGTAATCGCTCGCATAGTTCTATGACCCTAATTACACAAATGATGGGAAGTAGCTGGGATATAAGCAAAGGCTATAGAAAAGTTAATTCGTTGTCAATATTTTCAAAAGCAGAAACGTGTGGCTCCCGTGGGGCTGAGTGACTGCGTGGCAGCAAGTGGGCTGTCGGAAGGCACCCCCTCGTTCATGCCATGACATTCCCTTCTCTGATCCACATAGAGGGTGGGTATGAGTCAGAATTGACTCGATGGCCATGAGTTTGGTTTGAGACTTTAAATTTTCCTTATAAACTTTGACGTACTCTCTATTATAATCCATGTGTCTCCGAATTCTCTATCACTGGAGATGGTCCACAGAATTGGTGGGCTAGAAATTTAACAGAATTGGGTTTAACTGGGGGCAAATCGAACTTCAAAGTCTTAGGCTAAAATATTGACCGTTCTCTCCCTTTCTTTAGCCTTCATTCTTTTGATCATTTTCTGCTCTCTAAAGTTGTTTTCTAAAAACACTCATTGTAAGTGGTTGCTGCTGGATTTGGATTTCACAGACTCTTTCGGTTGTTGTTTATAGCTGTGTCTTTTGCTTTTTTTGCGTTATTTCTGTGTCACTGACTAAAATCTCCTAACCTGCTTTATGAGACCCTTCATGATGCATCTGCTGCCTACTGCTTCAGCTTCACCTCTTTCCATTACTCTCTACTTTCCTTCCCACACTGACTCCCTCCACTTTCCCACCCGCAATACATCATGCAGAGAGAGAGAGATCAATTCCAGAAACAATAAATTATTGCAACTGATAGCAGATTACTACATAACCTACATTTCCCTACATTCTGGTAGGGAAATTTTTTATTGCCGTCCTATTAAAAACTCCCTGCTAAAATTAATTTTTCTTTTAAACAAACAAACAAACAAACAAGCAAAAACTAAGTAACAAATTGTTATGGAGCTGATTATAGTTCATCGGTATCCTGCAGAAAGTTGATGAAACTATAAAGCTTTAGAGGAGCAGACAGCCTCATCTTTCTCCTGTGGGGCAGCTGGTGAGTTAGAACTGCCTACTTTGGGGTTAGTAGCTCAAAACCTCACTCATGGCACTGCAGGGGCTCCTGCTCATCAGCACCTGTACATGCAGTCCCTAGAACACTGAATTATAAACTCAGATGCAATCTACTCTTGTCTCATAACAACCCTATATGGGATTTCTGTACGTCTTTATAAAAGCAGGGAACCTCATTCCCCGCCCCCCCCCCCAGTAGCTCATAAGTCTGAATTGCCAACCTTGCAGTTATAGCTACCCGATGTCTAACCACAGCACCACCAGCCCTCTTCTTATGTGGGTATACAACAAAAGACATTGCTGTGTAGGAACGTCTTTATCTTTCTGTCTTCACTGGATAACCAGAACCTTGCAAGCAGCACAAGCAACACAAGTGGCTAAATTAAATAATATCTAAAGTTTAATCCAGGTTGATGGTTTTCACAACTGCATCTCTCCACTGTTGTACATTATACATTACTGCACATTAACTACACAACTTGGACCCTGAAAATTACGGCTCCATTTCATGTCTTTTGATTTTCTGCACTGCTTCGTCTCAAGTCAAAAGTAAATTTTCTAATTATCTCTCTCCCCACCCCCACCCCAGTAGGCACTATCCCCATTTCTGCTCTGGAAATACATTTTCTGATTCCACAATGTGATATAAACTATGATCACAAATGATACTTTTGTAGGAAGCATCATTCAAAAGGAGACTACCGTTTTCTCAGGCAGCACACCTGGATGCTAACACGCCTCTCCTGGGCCCTTACTAAATGGAGCCCGCTCGTGACAGAGTTCAAAGTCCTCAAACACTGAGCTTCCAATGAGTTGTAGACAATCTTCCCTCCTCACAGTCTCCCCCCACCCCTATCTTCTCTCTCCTTGACACACACAAGTCCACAAGCAATTCTTATTACACAAACTTGGTCGGACTTCAATTATAAGAGATGTCAGATTAATGGATTGGGGGTGACACTGTTCCTTTTCCATCCAAGGAACATAGTCAATAGGACATAAATCTCCATCCATCAATGTGCTAGCAAGCAGAGGTTTCTCGGGTCACCTAGGAATACCTTGGAACGCTGTGAGATTATTCAGTGGCACCCTTTATTCGCTTGAGACACAAACGCTACTCTACACTCAAAGCAAAACAAAAAGTCCAGACATGAACAGAACTAAGGAGCTCAAGTTTAATTTCACCACAATTGACCAAATTTAGAGCAACAGAAAAGAAATCTCAAACAAGCCAGTCCTGTAGAATTTAAATTTATCCTGGGCTCTGAACTCTTAAGTCGTGTGAGCTCCCTAATCAGAATGCACCGGTGTGCAGAGACCAGACGAATCCTCACATAATCCAAGAAATAAACGGCAAACCCCTAATTCGCTGAATGAATCATAAACATAGTAATTTAATCAAATTACCTGCCTCTTGAAGGCTTATCTTCATTCCTGGAGTGGAATGCTAGTATGCTATGTCTTTATCGTCCTGAAAAAGCCATTTTTATCATGTCACTGCTTAAACCAGAGAAGTGGCTGCTTAATATCTGCAGGAGGTTGCAGGCACAAGCGTCCTTCCACATCTAAGGCCCTTCCACGATCGAAGTCCAATGGGCATCCATCTTCATCCTCCTTGTTCTATTTTCTTTGTTCCTCCAACACACTGTCACAACTTGTCACACCAGTTTCCAAACAGTTCCACCAGCCCAGTAGTCACCGTCCAGTCTGAGAATTCTTCTCCCGGTCCCTGACACTCTGTGAATCCCTCTTTCCTTTAATTTTCAAATGCACTTAGAAACATACAGAGAGCCAAGAGCAACTATTTACACACCATCCCATCTGTTTAGGGCTTTAAGTTGTTCATTTGTAGAACACTGAAACATCTCCCATGACCATCTTTGAACAGTCGTGTGCTGTGGCGGTTGCTGTTGTAGGTGCTGGGGAGCTGGTTCTGAGTCGTACGTGGACCCGATGGTGCTCAGAAGTCCACAGAACGGGAGCCACCCTTGATAAGCATGGTAACAGCGTCTGAGACACCGCACACTCGTCACCATAGGATATGTTAGGAAAACATAGGATCTAGATCAAGCTCTCCATTTGACAGAAGAGAATCACAGATATTAAGAACTTGCCTAAAATGAGAAATGGAGTCGAGAGAAAAAGACGTTTTTAACCAGAGGCCCTTGCTCGGAATCCAATATCCTCACACTATTCAAGTCAACATCAGGGGTTAGCCAACACACTGAACTGTGAATTGAAAATGAAAGCACATGTGATTATACAACCCTGTACCTGTAAGTTTTATTACTCAACAAATTTATCTTGTGTACTTGCTCTATACCAAGAACTATGCTAGGTGGTAGAGATTTAGAAAAGAATAAAAAATGGCTCCTGGAGCCCCGGTGGAGTTGTGATGATGCATTGGGCTGCTAACTCCAAGGTCAGCAGTTCAAAACTACCAGCTGCTTGATGAGAGAAAGATGAGGCTTTCTAGCGCTGTTGAGAGTTACAGCCTTAGATTCACAGGGGTACTTCTCCTCTGTCCTGTGGGTCACTCTGAGGCAGCCTGGACGTGGTGCTAGGAAGAGTTTTGGTTTTGCTCTTGCGGAGCATATCCTTGGTTAGATATTGGAAATTAACATTTTTCAATTAAAATAAAAAGGAAGCAAGAAATTAATAACAAGAGGGAAGTTCGGGTTGAAATACAAAACTGAGAGGAGAATGATGACGATGCTAGGGAAGGAGGAGAAGGTCCCTGCAGTGATAGCCTTCCATCGGGGAGGCAGACGGCTTCTTAGGGACAAGTGGATCTTACACAGAAGAATGGAGAGTCCATACCGAATATTGGTGGATCAGGTAGGTAGATAGATATGGAGTTACTATGAATAAAATAGGAGTTAAATTTTGAAAGTTCATTATAGGCAAAGAGCCTAAGAAGAAAGCTGGTATGCAGATAAAAAAATCTTAGTGATGCACTAAATTAATGACAATGCAAATGAAGTTTTATTAAACAAGCATTTAGTTTACTTCATGGGTAAACCTTACCACACGGATGTGTGTTTATGTATTTATATAGAAAATAGTTACCCAGCCCTTCGGCTAAGGGAGCCCCTGGCCTGGGGCGCCCCAGGCCTTAGGCTTTGGGAGCCCCAGGCATGGGGCTTCCCAACCCTTAGGCTTTGGGAGCCCAAGGCCTGGTACGGCCCAGCCCTTAGGCTTAGGGAGCCCCTGAACTAGGGCGCCCCAGCCCTTAAGCTTTGGGAGCCCCAGGCCTGGGGCGCCCCCGCCCTTAGGCTTTGTGAGCCCCAGGCCTGGGGCGCCCCCGCCCTTAGGATTTGGGAGCCCCAGGCCTGGTACGCCCCAGCCCTTAGGCTTAGGGAGCCCCTGGCCTGGGGCGTCCCAGGACTTAGGCTTTGGGAGCCCCAGGCCTGGGGCGCCCCAGCCCTTAGGCTTTGGGAGCCCTAGGCCTGGTACGGCCCAGCCCTTAGGCTTAGGGAGCCCCTGGCCAGGAGCGCCCCAGCCCTTAGGCTTTGGGAGTCCCAGGCCAGGGGCGCCCCAGCCCTTAGGCTTTGGGAGCCCCAGGCCTGGAGCGTCCCCGCCTTAGGCTTTGTGAGCCTCAGGCCTGGGGCGCCCCCGCCCTTAAGCTTTGGGAGCCCCAGGCCTGGGGCGCCCCAGCCCTTAGGATTTGGGAGCCCCAGGCCTGGGGCGTCCCAGCCCTTAGGATTTGGGAGCCCCAGGCTGGGACGCCCCAGCCCATAGGTTTTGGGAGCCCCAGGCCTGGGGTGCCCAGCCCTTAGGCTTTGGGAGCCCAAGGCCTGGAGCGCCCCAGGCCTTAGGCTTTGGGAGCCCGAGGCCTTGGGCGCCCCAGCCCTTAGGCTTTGGGAGTCCATGGTCTGGGGCACCCCAGCCCTTAGGCTTTGGGAGCCCCAAACCTGGTACGCCCCAGCCCTTAGGCTTAGGGAGCCCCTGGCCTGGGGCTTCCCAGGACTTAGGCTTTGGGAGCCCCAGGCCTGGAGCGCCCCAGGCCTTAGGCTTTGGGAGCCCCAGGCCTGGGGCGTCCCAGCCCTTAGGCTTTGGGAGCCCCAGGCTTGGTACGGCCAGCCCTTAGGCTTAGGGAGCCCCTGGCCTGGGGCGCCCCAGCCCTTTGGCTTTAGGAGCCCCAGACCTGGGGCGCACCCGCCCTTAGGCTTTGTGAGCCCCAGGCCTGGAGTGCCCCACCCTTAGGCTTTGGGAGCCCCAGGCCTAGGGCACCGCAGCCCTTAGTCTTTGGGAGTCCCAGGCCTGGGGCGCCCCAGTCCTTAGGCTTTGGGAGCCACAGGCCTGGAGCGTCCCAGGCCTTAGGCTTTGGGAGACCCAGGCCTGGGGCGCCTCAGCCCTTAGGCTTTGGGAGCCCCAGGCCTGGTAGGGCCCAGCCCTTAGGCTCAGGGAGCCCCTGGCCTGGGGCGCCCCAGCCCTTAGGCTTTGGGAGGCCCAGGCCAGGGGCACCCCAGCCCTTAGGATTTGGGAGCCCCAGGCCTGGGGCGCCCCCATCCTTAGGCTTTGGGAGCCCCAGGCCTGGGGCGCCCCAGCCCTTAGGCTTTGGGTGCCCCAGGCCTGGTACGCCACAGCCCTTAGGGTTAGGGAGCCCCAGGCCTGGGGGGACCCAGCTCTTCGGCTTAGGGAGCCCCAGGCCTGGGGCGTCCCTGCCCTTAGGCTTTGGGAGTCCCATTCCTGGGCGCCCCAGCCCTTAGGCTTTGGGAGCCACAGGCCTGGTACGCCCCAGCCCTTAGGCTTAGGGAGGCCCTGACCTGGGGCGCCCCAGCACTTAGGCTTTGGGAGCCCCAGGCCTGGGGCGAACTAGCCCTTAGGTTTTGTGAGCCCTAGGCCTGGGGCGCCCCTGCCCTTGGCTTTGGGAGCCCCAGGCCTGGGGTGCCCCAGCCCGTAGGCTTAGGGAGCCCCAGGCCTGGGTCGCCCCAGCCGTTAGGCTTAGGAAGCCTCTGGCCTGGGGTGCCACAACCCTTTTTCTTAGGGAGCACCAGGCCTGGGGCACCCCAACCCTTAGGCTTTGGGAGACCCAGGCCTGGGGCGCCCCAGCCCTTAGGCTTTGGGTGCCCCAGGCCTGGGGCGCTCCAGCCCTTAGGCTTTGGGAGCTCCAGGCCTGTGGCGCCCCAGCCCTTAGTCTTTGGGAGCCCCAGGCCTGGGCATCCCAGCCCTTCGGCTTAGGGAGCCCCAGGCCTGGGGCGCCCCAGCGCTTATGCTTTGGGAGCCCCAGGCTTGGGGCGCCCCATCCCTTAGGCTTAGGGAGCCCTAGGGCTGGGGACACCCAGCCCTTCGGGTTAGGGAGCCCCAGGCCTAGGGCGCTGCAGCCCTTAGGCTTAGGGAGCCCAGGCCTGGTATGGCCCAGCCCTTAGTCTTAGGGAGCCCCAGGCCTTGGGCGCCCTGGCTCTTAGCCTTTTGGAGCCCCAGGCTGGGACGCCCCAACCCATAGGTTTTGGGAGCCCCAGGCCTGGGGCGCCCAGCCCTTAGGCTTTGTGAGCCCCAGGCTTGGGGCGCCCCAACTCTTAGGCTTTTGGAGCCACAGGCCTGGGGCGCCCCAGCCCTTAGGCTTATGGAGCCCCAGGCCTGGGGGGACCCAGCTCTTTGGCTTAGGGAGCCCCAGGCCAGGGGCGTCCCTGCCTTTAGGCTTAGGGAGCACCAGGTTCGGGGCGCCCCAGCCCTTAGGCTTTGGAAGTCCCAGACCTAGGCGCCGCAGCCCTTAGGCTTTGGGAGTCCCAGGCCTGGTACGCCCCAGCCCTTAGACTTAGGGAGTAGCTGGCCTGGGGCGCCCCAGCCCTTAGGCTTTGGGAGCCCCAGGCCTGGGGCGCACCAGCCCTTAGGTTTTGGGAGCCATAGGCCTGGGGCGCCTCTGCCCTTAGGCTTTGGGAGCCCCAGGCCTAGGGCACCCCAGCCCTTAGGCTTAGGGAGCCCCAGGCCTGGGGCGCCCCAGCGCTTAGGCTTAGGGAGCCTCTGGCCTGGGGCGCCACAGCCCTTTGTCTTAGGAAGCCCAAGGCCTGGGGCGCCCCGACCCTTAGGCTTTGGGAGCCCGAGACCTGGGGCGTCCCAGCCCTTAGGATTTGGGAGCCCCAGCCCTGGTACGCCCCAGCCCTTACACTTAGGGAGCCCCTGGCCTGGGGCACCCCAGCCCTTTGGCTTTGGGAGCCACAGGCCTAGGGCGCCCCAGCCTTTTGGCATAGGGAGCGACAGGCCTGGGGTGCCCCAGCCCTTAGGATTTGGGAGCCCCAGGCTGGGACGCCCCAGCCCATAGGTTTTGGGAGCCCCAGGCCTGGAGCGCTCAGCCCTTAGGCATTAGGAGCCCAGGCTTGCGGCGCCCCAGCTCTTAGGCTTTGGGAGCCACCGGCCTGGGGCCCCCCATCCCTTAGGCTTAGGGAGCACCAGGCCTGGGGCGACACAGCTCTTCGGCTTAGGGAGCCCCAGGCCTGGGGCGTCCCTGCCCTTAGGCTTTGGAAGTCCTAGACCTGGGCGCCCCAGCACTTCGGCTTTGGGAGCCCCAGGACTGGTACGCCCCAGCCCTTAGGTTTTGTGTGCCCTAGGCCTGGACGTCCCTGCCCTTAGGCTTTGGGAGCCAAGGCCTGTGGTGCCCCAGCCCTCAGGCTTGGGGAGCCCCAGACCAGGGTCGCCCCAGCCCTTAGGCTTTGGGAGCCCCAGGCCCGGGGCGCCCCAGGGCTTAGGCTTTGGGATGCCCAGGCCTGGGGGGCCCCAGCCCTTAGGATTAGGGAGCCCCAGGCCTCGGGGCACCCAGCCCTTAGGCTTATGGAGCCCCAGGCCTGAGGCGTCCCAGCCCTTAGGCTTAGGGAGCCCCAGGCCTGATACGCCCCAGCCCTTAGGCGTAGGGAGCCCCTGGCATGGGGGGCCCCGGCCCTTAGGCTTTGGGAGTCCCAGGCCTGGGGCGCCCTCGCCCTTAGACTTTGGGAGCCCCGGCTTGGGGCGCCCCAGCCCTTAGGCTTTGGTAGCCCTAGGCCTGGGGTGCCCCAGCCCTTAGGCTTTGGGAGCCCCAGGCCTGGGGCGCCCAAGCCTTTAGGCTTTGGGACCCACAGGGCTAGGGCGCCCCAACCTTTAGGGTTTGGGAGCCCCAGGCCTGGGGGGCCCCAGGCCTTAGGATTTGGGAGCCCCAGGCTGGGACTCCCCAGCCCTTAGGATTTTGGAGCCCCAGGCCTGGGGCGCCACAGCCCTTAGGATTTGGGAGCCCCAGGCTGGGACGCCCCAGCCCATAGGTTTTGGGAGCCCCAGGCCTGGGACGCCTAGCCCTTAGGCTTTGGGAGCCCCAGGCTTTGGGCGCCCCAGCCCTTAGGCTTTGGGAGCCCCAGACATGGGGCGTCGCAGCCCTTAGGCTTTGGGAGTCCCAGACCTCGGCGCCCAGCCCTTATGCTTTAAGAGCCCCAGGCTTGGGACACCCCAGCTCTTAGGCTTTGGGAGCCACAGGCCTGGGGCCCCCCAGCCCGTAGGCTTAGGGAGCACCAGGCCTGGGGGGACACAGCTCTTGGGCTTAGGGAGCCCCAGGCCTGGGGCGCCCCAACCCTTAGGCTTTGGGAGCCCCACGCCTGGGACACCCCAGCCCTTAGGTTTTGTGAGCCCTAGGCCTGGGGCGCCCAGCCCTTAGGCTTTAGGAGCCCAGGCTTGGGCCATCCCAGCTATTAGGCTTTGGGAGCCCTAGGCTTGGGGCGCCCCAGCCCTTAGGCTTTGGGAGCCCCAGACATGGGGCGTCGCAGCCCTTAGGCTTTGGGAGTCCCAGACGTGGGCGCCCAGCCCTTATGCTTTAGGAGCCCCAGGCTTGGGGCACCCCAGCTCTTAGGCTTTGGGAGCCACAGGCCTGGGGCCCCCCAGCCCGTAGGCTTAGGGAGCACCAGGCCTGGGGGGACACAGCTCTTGGGCTTAGGGAGCCCCAGGCCTGGGCGCCCCAACCCTTAGGCTTTGGGAGCCCCACGCCTGGGACACCCCAGCCCTTAGGTTTTGTGAGCCCTAGGCCTGGGCCGCCCAGCCCTTAGGCTTTAGGAGCCCAGGCTTGGGCCATCCCAGCTATTAGGCTTTGGGAGCCACAGGCCTGGGGCCCCCCAGCCCTTAGGCATAGGGAGCACCAGGCCTGGGGGGACACAGCTCTTCGGCTTAGGGAGCCCAAGTCCTGGGGCGTCCCTGCCCTTAGGCTTTGGGAGTCCTAGACCTGGGCGCCCCAGCCCTTAGGCTTTGGGAGCCCCAGGCCTGGTACGCCCCAGACCTTAGGCTTTGGGAGCCCCAGGCCCGGGGCGCCCCAGCGCTTAGGCTTTGGGTGCCCACGCCTGGGGCGCCCCAGCCCTTAGGTTTTGTGAGCCCTAGGCCTGGGGCGTCCCTGCCCTTAGGCTTTGGGAGCCCAAGGCCTGGGGTGCCCCAGCCCTTAGGCTTAGGGAGCCCCAGACCGGGGTCGCCCCAGCCCTTAGGCTTTGGGAGCCCCAGGCCCGGGGCGCCCCAGCGCTTAGGCTTTGGGAGGCCCAGGCCTGGGGTGCCCCAGCCCTTAGGATTAGGGAGCCCCAGGCCTCGGGGCACCCAGCCCTTAAGCTTATGGAGCCCCAGGCCTGAGGCGTCACAACCCTTAGGCTTAGGGAGCCCCAGGCCTGGTACGCCCCAGCCCTTAGGCATAGGGAGCCCCTGGCATGGGGCGCCCCAGCCCTTAGGCTTTGGGAGTCCCAGGCCTGGGGCGCCCCCGCCCTTAGATTTTGGGAGCCCCGGTCTGGGGCGCCCACCCCTTAGGCTTTGGGAGCCCTAGGCCTGGGGTGCCCCTGCCCTTAGGCTTTGGGAGGCCCAGGCTGGGGCGCCCAAGCCTTTAGGCTTTGGGACCCACAGGGCTGGGGCGCCCCAGCCCTTAGGGTTTGGGAGCCCCAGGCCTGGGGGGCCCCTGCCCTTAGGATTTGGGAGCCCCAGGCCTGGTACGCCCCAGCCCTTAGACTTAGGGAGCCCATGGCCTGGGGCACCCCAGCCCTTTGGCTTTGGGAGCCACAGGCCTAGGGCGCCCCAGCCTTTCGGCATAGGGAGCCCCACGCCTGGGGCGCCCAAGCCCTTAGGATTTGGGAGCCCCAGGCTGGGACGCCCCAGCCCATAGGTTTTGGGAGCCCCAAGCCTGGGGCGCCCAGCCCTTAGGCTTTGGGAGCCCCACGCCTGGGGCGCCCCAGCCCTTAGGTTTTGTGAGCCCTAGGCCTGGGGCGTCCCTGCCCTTAGGCTTTGGGAGCACAAGGCCTGGGGTGCCCCAGCCCTTAGGCTTAGGGAGCCCCAGACCGGGGTCGCCCTAGCTCTTAGGCTTTGAGAGCCCCAGGCCCGGGGCGCCCCAGCGCTTAGGCTTTGGGAGGCCCACGCCTGGGGCGCCCCAGCCCTTAGGATTAGGGAGCCCCAGGCCTCGGGGCACCCAGCCCTTAGGCTTATGGAGCCCCAGGCCTGAGGCGTCCCTGCCCTTAGATTTTGGGAGCCCAGGCCTGGGGCGCCCAAGCCCTTCGGCTTTGGGAGTCCCAGGCCTGGGGCATCCCTGCCCTTAGATTTTGGGAGCCCCGGCCTGGGGCGCCTCCGCCCTTAGGCTTTGGGAGCCCTAGGCCTGGGGTGCCCCAGCCCTTAGGCTTTGGGAGCCCCAGGCTGGGGCGCCCAAGCCTTTAGGTTTTGGGACCCAGAGGGCTGGGGCGCCCCAGCCCTTAGGGTTTGGGAGCCCCATGCCTAGGGGGCCCCAGCCCTTAGGATTTGGGAGCCCCAGGCTGGGAGGCCTCAGCCCATAGGTTATGGGAGCCCCAAGCCTGCGACGCCCAGCCCTTAGGCTTTGGGATCCCCAGGCCTGGTACGCCCCAGCCCTTAGGCGTTGGGAGCCCCAGGCCTGGTACGCCCCAGCCCTTAGACTTAGGGAGCACCTGGCCTGGGGCGCCCCAGCCCTTAGGCTTTGGGAGCCCCAGGCCTGGGGCGCCCCAGCCCTTAGGTTTTGGGAGCCATGGGCCTGGGGCGCCTCTGCCCTTAGGCTTAGGGAGCCCCAAGCCTTGGGCGCCCCAGCACTTAGGCTTAGGGAGCCCAGGCCTGGGGAGCCACAGCCCTTTGTCTTAGGAAGCCCAAGGCCTGGGGTGCCCTGAGCCTTAGGCTTTGGGAGCCCCAGACCTGGGGCGTCCCAGCCCTTAGGATTTGGGAGCCCCAGCCCGGGGGCGCCCCAGCCGTTAGGCTTTGGCAGCCCAAGCCTGGTGCGACCCAGCCCTAGGTTTTGGGAGCCAAAGCCTGGGGCGTCCTAGCCCTTAGGCTTTGGGAGCCGCAGGCCTGGGGCGCCCCAGCCCTTAGGCTTTGGAAGCCCCAGGCCTGGGGTGCCCCAGCCCTTAGGATTTGGAAGCCCCAGGCCTGGAGCGCCCCAGCCCATAGGTTTTGGGAGCCCCAGGCCTGGGGCTCCGAGCCCTTAGGCTTTGAGAGCCCCATGCTTGGGGCGCCCTAGCTCTTAGGCTTAGGGAACCCCTGGCCTGGGGCGCACAAGCCTTTAGGCTTTGGGAGCCCCAGGCCTGGGGCGCCCAGCTCTTCGGCTTAGGGCGCCCCAGGCCAGGGGCGTCCCAGCCCTTAGGCTTAGGGAGCCCATGGCCAGGGACCCCCCAGCCCTTAGGATTTGGGTGCCCCAGGCTGGGACGCCCCAGCCCATAGGTTTAGGGAGCCCCAGGCCTGGGAAGCCATGCCCTTAGACTGTGGGAGCCCCAGGGCTGGGGCTCCCCAGCCCTTAGGCTTTGGGAGCCCCAGACATGGGGCGTCCCAGCCTTTCGGCATAGGGAGCCCCAGGCCTGGGGCGCCCAAGCCCTTAGGATTTGGGAGGCCCAGGCTGGGACGCCCCAGCCCATAGGTTTTGGGTGCCCCAGGCGTGGGGCGCCCAGCCCTAAGGATTTAGGAGCCCAAGGCCTGGTACGCCCCAGCCCTTAGGCTTAGGGAGCCCCTGGCCTGGGGCGCCCCAACCCTTAGGCTTTGGGAGCCCCACGCCTGGGGCGCCCCAGCCCTTAGGTTTTGTGAGCCCTAGGCCTGGGGCGCCCCTGCCCTTAGGCTTTGGGAGCCCAAGGCCTGGGGTGCCCCAGCCCTTAGGCTTAGGGAGCCCCAGACCGGGGTCGCCCTAGCCCTTAGGCTTTGAGAGCCCCAGGCCCGGGGCGCCCCAGCGCTTAGGCTTTGGGAGGCCCAGGCCTGGGGCGCCCCTGCCCTTAGGATTAGGGAGCCTCAGGCCTCGGGGCACCCAGCCCTTAGGCTTATGGAGCCCCAGGCCTGAGGCGTCCCAGCCCTTAGGCTTAGGGAGCCCCAGGCCTGGTACGCCCCAGCCCTTAGGCGTAGGGAGCCCTGGCATGGGGCGCCCCAGCCCTTAGGCTTTGGGAGTCCCAGGCCTGGGGCGCCCCCGCCCTTAGATTTTGGGAGCCCCGGGCTGGGGCGCCCCCGCCCTTAGGCTTTGGGAGCCCTAGGCCTGGGATGACCCAGCCCTTAGACTTTGGGAGCCCCAGGTGGTGGCGCCCAAGACTTTAGGCTTTGGGACCCACAGGGCTGGGGCGCCCCAGCCCTTAGGGTTTGGGAGCCCCAGGCCTGGGGTCCCCAGGCCTTAGGATTTGGGAGCCCCAGGCTGGGACGCCCCAGCCCATACGTTATGGGAGCCCCAAGCCTGCGACGCCCAGCCCTTAGGCTTTGGGAGCCCCAGGCCTGGTACGCCCCAGCCCTTAGGCGTTGGGAGCCCCAGGCCTGGTACGCCCCAGCCCTTAGACTTAGGAAGCACCTGGCCTGGGGCGCCCCAGCCCTTAGGCTTTGGGAGCCCCAGGCCTGGGGTGCCCCAGCCCTTAGGTTTTGGGAGCTATGGGCCTAGGGCGCATCTGCACTTAGGCTTTGGGAGCCCCGGGCCTGGGGCACCCCAGCCCTTAGGCTTAGGGAGCCCCAGGCCTTGGGCTCCCCAGCACTTAGGCTTAGGGAGCCTCTGGCCTGGGTGCCACAGCCCTTTGTCTTAGGAAGCCCAAGGCCTGGGGTGCCCCGACCCTTAGGCTTTGGGAGCCCCAGACCTGGGGCGTCACAGCCCTTAGGATTTGGGAGCCCCAGCCCGGGGGTGCCCCAGCCGTCAGGCTTTGGCAGCCCAAGCCTGGTGCGACCCAGCCCTTAGGTTTTGGGAGCCAAAGCCTGGGGTGCCCTAGCCCTTAGGCTTTGGGAGCCGCAAGCCTGGGGCGCCCCAGCCCTTAGGCTTTGGGAGCCGCAGGCCTGGGGCGCCCCAGCCCTTAGGATTTGGAAGCCTCAGGCCTGGAGCGCCCCAGCCCATAGGTTTTGGGACCCCAGGCCTGGGGTGCCCAGCCCTTAGGCTTTGGGAGCCCAAGGCCTGGAGCGCCCCAGGCCTTAGGCTTTGGGAGCCCGAGGCCTTGGGCGCCCCGGCCCTTAGGCTTTTGGAGTCCCTGGTCTGGGGCACCCCAGCCCTTAGGCTTTGGGAGCCCCAGGCCTGGTACTCCCCAGCCCTTAGGCTTAGGGAGCCCCTGGCCTGGGGCGTCCCAGGACTTAGGCTTTGTGAGCCCCAGGCCTGGGGCGTCCCAGCCCTTAAGCTTTGGGAGCCCCAGGCCTGGTACGGCCCAGCCCTTAGGCTTAGGGAGCCCCGGGCCTGGGGCGCCCCAGCCCTTTGGCTTTGGGAGCCCCAGACCTGGGGCGCACCCGCCCTTAGGCTTTGTGAGCCCCAGGCCTGGGGTGCCCCACCCTTAGGTTTTGGGAGCCCCAGGCCTGGGGCACCGCAGCCCTTAGTCTTTGGGAGTCCCAGGCCTGGGGCGCCCCAGTCCTTAGGCTTTGGGAGCCACAGGCCTGGAGCGCCCCAGGCCTTAGGCTTTGGGAGACCCAGGCCTGGGGCGCCTCAGCCCTTAGGCTTTGGGAGCCCCAGGCCTGGTAGGGCCCAGCCCTTAGGCTCAGGGAGCCCCTGGCCTGGGGCGCCCCAGCCCTTAGGCTTTGGGAGGCCCAGGCCAGGGGCACCCCAGCCCTTAGGATTTGGGAGCCAAAGGCCTGGGGCGCCCCCACCCTTAGGCTTTGGGAGCCCAAGGCCTGGGGCGCCCCAGCCCTTAGGCTTTGGGAGCCCCAGGCCTGGTACACCCCAGCCCTTAGGGTTAGGGAGCCCCAGGCCTATGGGGACCCAGCTCTTCGGCTTAGGGAGCCCCAGGCCTGGGGCGTCCCTGCCCTTAGGCTTTGGGAGTCCCATTCCTGGGCGCCCCAGCCCTTAGGCTTTGGGAGCCACAGGTCTGGTACGCCCCAGCCCTTAGGCTTAGGGAGGCCCTGACCTGGGGCGCCCCAGCACTTAGGCTTTGGGAGCCCTAGGCCTGGGGCGAACCAGCCCTTAGGTTTTGTGAGCCCTAGGCCTGGGGCGCCCCTGCCCTTGGCTTTGGGAGCCCCAGGCCTGGGGTGCCCCAGCCCGTAGGCTTAGGGAGCCCCAGGCCTGGGTCGCCCCAGCCGTTAGGCTTAGGGAGCCTCTGGCCTGGGGTGCCACAACCCTTTTTCTTAGGGAGCACCAGGCCTGGGGCGCCCCAACCCTTAGGCTTTGGGAGACCCAGGCCTGGGGCGCCCCAGCCCTTAGGCTTTGGGTGCCCCAGGCCTGGGGCGCTCCAGCCCTTAGGCTTTGGGAGCTCCAGGCCTGTGGCGCCCCAGCCCTTAGGCTTTGGGAGCCCCAGGCCTGGGCGTCCCAGCCCTTCGGCTTAGGGAGCCCCAGGCCTGGGGCGCCCCTGCGCTTATGCTTTGGGAGCCCCAGGCCTGGGGCGCCCCATCCCTTAGGCTTAGGGAGCCCTAGGGCTGGGGACACCCAACCCTTCGGGTTAGGGAGCCCCAGGCCTAGGGCGCTGCAGGCCTTAGGCTTAGGGAGCCCAGGCCTGGTATGGCCCAGCCCTTAGTCTTAGGGAGCCCCAGGCCTTGGGCGCCCCAGCTCTTAGCCTTTTGGAGCCCCAGGCTGGGACGCCCCAGCCCATAGGTTTTGGGAGCCCCAGGCCTGGGGCGCCCAGTCCTTAGGCTTTGTGAGCCCCAGGCTTGGAGCGCCCCAACTCTTAGGCTTTTGGAGCCACAGGCCTGGGGCGCCCCAGCCCTTAGTTTTATGGAGCCCAAGGCCTGGGGGGACCCAGCTCTTTGGCTTAGGGAGCCCCAGGCCAGGGGCGTCCCTGCCTTTAGGCTTAGGGAGCACCAGGTTCGGGGCGCCCCAGCCCTTAGGATTTGGGAGTCCCAGACCTAGGCGCCCCAGCCCTTAGGCTTTGGGAGTCCCAGGCCTGGTACGCCCCAGCCCTTAGACTTAGGGAGTAGCTGGCCTGGGGCGCCCCAGCCCTTAGGCTTTGGGAGCCCCAGGCCTGGGGCGCCCCAGCCCTTAGATTTTGGGAGCCATAGGCCTGGGGCGCCTCTGCCCTTAGGCTTTGGGAGCCCCAGGCCTAGGGCACCCCAGCCTTTAGGCTTAGGGAGCCCCAGGCCTGGGGCGCCCCAGCCCTTAGGCTTAGGGAGCCTCTGGCCTGGGGCGCCACAGCCCTTTGTCTTAGGAAGCCCAAGGCCTGGGGCGCCCCGACCCTTAGGCTTTGGGAACCCGAGACCTGGGGCGTCCCTGCCCTTAGGATTTGGGAGCCCCAGCCCTGGTGCGCCCCAGCCCTTAGACCTAGGGAGCCCCTGGCCAGGGGCACCCCAGCCCTTTGGCTTTGGGAGCCACAGGCCTAGGGCGCCCCAGCCTTTCGGCTTAGGGAGCGACAGGCCTGGGGCGCCCCAGCCCTTAGGATTTGGGAGCCCCAGGCTGGGACGCCCCAGCCCATAGGTTTTAGGAGCCCCAGGCCTGGGGCGCTCAGCCCTTAGGCATTAGGAGCCTAGGCTTGGGGCGCCCCAGCTGTTAGGCTTTGGGAGCCACCGGCCTGGGGCCCCCCATCCCTTAGGCTTAGGGAGCACCAGGCCTGGGGTGACACAGCTCTTCGGCTTAGGGAGCCCCAGGCCTGGGGCGTCCCTTCCCTTAGGCTTTGGAAGTCCTAGACCTGGGCGCCCCAGCACTTCGGCTTTGGGAGCCCCAGGACTGGTACGCCCCAGCCCTTAGGTTTTGTGAGCCCTAGGCCTGGACGTCCATGCCCTTAGGCTTTGGGAGCCCCAGGCCCGGGGCGCCCCAGGGCTTAGGCTTTGGGATACCCAGGCCTCGGGGGCCCCAGCCCTTAGGATTAGGGAGCCCCAGGCCTCGGGGCACCCAGCCCTTAGGCTTATGGAGCCCCAGGCCTGAGGCGTCCCAGCCCTTAGGCTTAGGGAGCCCCAGGCCTGGTACGCCCCAGCTCTTAGGCGTAGGGAGCCCCTGGCATGGGGGGCCCCGGCCCTTAGGCTTTGGGAGTCCCAGGCCTGGGGCGCCCTCGCCCTTAGACTTTGGGAGCCCCGGCCTGGGGCGCCCCAGCCCTTAGGCTTTGGTAGCCCTAGGCCTGGGGTGCCCCAGCCCTTAGGTTTTGGGAGCCCCAGGCCTGGGGCGCCCAAGCCTTTAGGCTTTGGGACCCACAGGGCTAGGGCGCCCCAGCCCTTAGGGTTTGGGAGCCCCAGGCCTGGGGGTCCCCAGGCCTTAGGATTTGGGAGCCCCAGGCTGGGACTCCCCAGCCCTTAGGATTTGGGAGCCCCGGCCTGGGGCGCCCCAGCCCTTAGGATTTGGGAGCCCCAGGCTGGGACGCCCCAGCCCATAGGTTTTGGGAGCCCCAGGCCTGGGACGCCAAGCCCTTAGGCTTTGGGAGCCTCAGGCCTGGGGCGCCCCAGCCCTTAGGCTTTGGGAGCCCCAGACATGGGGCGTCCCAGCCCTTAGGCTTTGGGAGTCCCAGACCTGGGCGCCCAGCCCTTATGCTTTAGGAGCCCCAGGCTTGGGGCACCCCAGCTCTTAGGCTTTGGGAGCCACAGGCCTGGGGCCCCCCAGCCCGTAGGCTTAGGGAGCACCAGGCCTGGGGGGACACAGCTCTTGGGCTTAGGGAGCCCCAGGCCTGGGGCGCCCCAACCCTTAGGCTTTGGGAGCCCCACGCCTGGGACGCCCCAGCCCTTAGGTTTTGTGAGCCCTAGGCCTGGGGCGCCCAGCCCTTAGGCTTTAGGAGCCCCAGGCTTGGGGCATCCCAGCTCTTAGGCTTGGGAGCCACAGGCCTGGGGCCCCCCAGCCCTTAGGCATAGGGAGCACCAGGCCTGGGGGGACACAGCTCTTCGGCTTAGGGAGCCCAAGGCCTGGGGCGTCCCTGCCCTTAGGCTTTGGGAGTCCTAGACCTGGGCGCCCCAGCCCTTAGGCTTTGGGAGCCCCAGGCCTGGTACGCCCCAGACCTTAGGCTTTGGGAGCCCCAGGCCCGGGTCGCCCCAGCGCTTAGGCTTTGGGTGCCCCACGCCTGGGGCGCCCCAGCCCTTAGGTTTTGTGAGCCCTAGGCCTGGGGCGTCCCTGCCCTTAGGCTTTGGGAGCCCAAGGCCTGGGGTGCCCCAGCCCTTAGGCTTAGGGAGCCCCAGGCCCGGGGCGCCCCAGCCCTTAGGCTTTGGGAGCCCAAGGCCTGGAGCGCCCCAGGCCTTAGGCTTTGGGAGCCCGAGGCCTTGGGCGCCCCGGCCCTTAGGCTTTTGGAGTCCCTGGTCTGGGGCACCCCAGCCCTTATGCTTTGGGAGCCCCAGGCCTGGGGCGCCCCATCCCTTAGGCTTAGGGAGCCCTAGGGCTGGGGACACCCAACCCTTCGGGTTAGGGAGCCCCAGGCCTAGGGCGCTGCAGGCCTTAGGCTTAGGGAGCCCAGGCCTGGTATGGCCCAGCCCTTAGTCTTAGGGAGCCCCAGGCCTTGGGCGCCCCAGCTCTTAGCCTTTTGGAGCCCCAGGCTGGGATGCCCCAGCCCATAGGTTTTGGGAGCCCCAGGCCTGGGGCGTCCCTGCCCTTAGGCTTTGGGAGCCCAAGGCCTGGGGTGCCCCAGCCCTTAGGCTTAGGGAGCCCCAGGCCCGGGGCGCCCCAGCCCTTAGGCTTTGGGAGCCCAAGGCCTGGAGCGCCCCAGGCCTTAGGCTTTGGGAGCCCGAGGCCTTGGGCGCCCCGGCCCTTAGGCTTTTGGAGTCCCTGGTCTGGGGCACCCCAGCCCTTAGGCTTTGGGAGCCCCAGGCCTGGTACTCCCCAGCCCTTAGGCTTAGGGAGTCCCTGGCCTGGTACGGCCCAGCCCTTAGGCTTAGGGAGCCCCTGGCCTGGGGCGCCCCAGCCCTTTGGCTTTGGGAGCCCCAGACCTGGGGCGCACCCGCCCTTAGGCTTTGAGAGCCCCAGGCCTGGGGTGCCTCACCCTTAGGCTTTGGGAGCCCCAGGCCTGGGGCACCGCAGCCCTTAGTCTTTGGGAGTCCCAGGCCTGTGGCGCCCCAGTCCTTAGGTTTTGGGAGCCACAGGCCTGGAGCGCCCCAGGCCTTAGGCTTTGGGAGACCCAGGCCTGGGGCGCCTCAGCCCTTAGGCTTTGCGAGCCCCAGGCCTGGTAGGGCCCAGCCCTTAGGCTCAGGGAGCCCCTGGCCTGGGGCGCCCCAGCCCTTAGGCTTTGGGAGGCCCAGGCCAGGGGCACCCCAGCCCTTAGGATTTGAGAGCCCCAGGCCTGGGGCGCCCCCACCCTTAGGCTTTGGGAGCCCCAGGCCTGGGGCGCCCCAGCCCTTAGGCTTTGGGAGCCCCAGGCCTGGTACACCCCAGCCCTTAGGGTTAGGGAGCCCCAGGCCTGGGGGGACCCAGCTCTTCGGCTTAGGGAGCCCCAGGCCTGGGGCGTCCCTGCCCTTAGGCTTTGGGAGTCCCATTCCTGGGCGCCCCAGCCCTTAGGCTTTGGGAGCCACAGGCCTGGTACGCCCCAGCCCTTAGGCTTAGGGAGGCCCTGACCTGGGGCGCCCCAGCACTTAGGCTTTGGGAGCCCTAGGCCTGGGGCGAACCAGCCCTTAGGTTTTGTGAGCCCTAGGCCTGGGGCGCCCCTGCCCTTGGCTTTGGGAGCCCCATGCCTGGGGTGCCCCAGCCCGTAGGCTTAGGGAGCCCCAGGCCTGGGTCGCCCCAGCCGTTAGGCTTAGGGAGCCTCTGGCCTGGGGTGCCACAACCCTTTTTCTTAGGGAGCACCAGGCCTGGGGCGCCCCAACCCTTAGGCTTTGGGAGACCCAGGCCTGGGGCGCCCCAGCCCTTAGGCTTTGGGTGCCCCAGGCCTGGGGCGCTCCAGCCCTTAGGCTTTGGGAGCTCCAGGCCTGTGGCGCCCCAGCCCTTAGGCTTTGGGAGCCCCAGGCCTGGGCGTCCCAGCCCTTCGGCTTAGGGAGCCCCAGGCCTGGGGCGCCCCAGCGCTTATGCTTTGGGAGCCCCAGGCCTGGGGCGCCCCATCCCTTAGGCTTAGGGAGCCCTAGGGCTGGGGACACCCAACCCTTCGGGTTAGGGAGCCCCAGGCCTAGGGCGCTGCAGGCCTTAGGCTTAGGGAGCCCAGGCCTGGTATGGCCCAGCCCTTAGTCTTAGGGAGCCCCAGGCCTTGGGCGCCCCAGCTCTTAGCCTTTTGGAGCCCCAGGCTGGGATGCCCCAGCCCATAGGTTTTGGGAGCCCCAGGCCTGGGGCGCCCAGCCCTTAGGCTTTGTGAGCCTCAGGCTTGGGGCGCCCCAACTCTTAGGCTTTTGGAGCCACAGGCCTGGGGCGCCCCAGCCCTTAGGCTTATGGAGCCCCAGGACTGGGGGGACCTAGCTCTTTGGCTTAGGGAGCCCCAGGCCAGGGGCGTCCCTGCCTTTAGGCTTAGGGAGCAACAGGTTCGGGGCGCCCCAGCCCTTAGGATTTGGGAGTCCCAGACCTAGGCGCCCCAGCCCTTAGGCTTTGGGAGTCCCAGGCCTGGTACGCCCCAGCCCGTAGACTTAGGGAGTACCTGGCCTGGGGCGCCCCAGCCCTTAGGCTTTGGGAGCCCCAGGCCTGGGGCGCCCCAGCCCTTAGGTTTTGGGAGCCATAGGACTGGGGCGCCTCTGCCCTTAGGCTTTGGGAGCCCCAGGCCTAGGGCACCCCAGCCCTTAGGCTTAGGGAGCCCCAGGCCTGGGGCGCCCCAGCCCTTAGGCTTAGGGAGCCTCTGGCCTGGGGCGCCACAGCCCTTTGTCTTAGGAAGCCCAAGGCCTGGGGCGCCCCGACCCTTAGGCTTTGGGAGCCCGAGACCTGGGGCGTCCCAGCCCTTAGGATTTGGGAGCCCCAGCCCTGGTACGCCCCAGCCCTTAGACCTAGGGAGCCCCTGGCCTGGGGCACCCCAGCCCTTTGGCTTTGGGAGCCACAGGCCTAGGGCGCCCCAGCCTTTCGGCATAGGGAGCGACAGGCCTGGGGCGCCCCAGCCCTTAGGATTTGGGAGCCCCAGGCTGGGACACCCCAGCCCATAGGTTTTAGGAGCCCCAGGCCTGGGGCGCTCAGCCCTTAGGCATTAGGAGCCTAGGCTTGGGGCGCCCCAGCTCTTAGGCTTTGGGAGCCACCGTCCTGGGGCCCCCCATCCCTTAGGCTTAGGGAGCACCAGGCCTGGGGTGACACAGCTCTTCGGCTTAGGGAGCCCCAGGCCTGGGGCGTCCCTGCCCTTAGGCTTTGGAAGTCCTAGACCTGGGCGCCCCAGCACTTCGGCTTTGGGAGCCCCAGGACTGGTACGCCCCAGCCCTTAGGTTTTGTGAGCCCTAGGCCTGGACGTCCCTGCCCTTAGGCTTTGGGAGCCCCAGGCCCGGGGCGCCCCAGGGCTTAGGCTTTGGGATACCCAGGCCTCGGGGGCCCCAGCCCTTAGGATTAGGGAGCCCCAGGCCTCGGGGCACCCAGCCCTTAGGCTTATGGAGCCCCAGGCCTGAGGCGTCCCAGCCCTTAGCCTTAGGGAGCCCCAGGCCTGGTACGCCCCAGCTCTTAGGCGTAGGGAGCCCCTGGCATGGGGGGCCCCGGCCCTTAGGCTTTGGGAGTCCCAGGCCTGGGGCGCCCTCGCCCTTAGACTTTGGGAGCCCCGGCCTGGGGCGCCCCAGCCCTTAGGCTTTGGTAGCCCTAGGCCTGGGGTGCCCCAGCCCTTAGGCTTTGGGAGCCCCAGGCCTGGGGCGCCCAAGCCTTTAGGCTTTGGGACCCACAGGGCTAGGGCGCCCCAGCCCTTAGGGTTTGGGAGCCCCAGGCCTGGGGGTCCCCAGGCCTTAGGATTTGGGAGCCCCAGGCTGGGACTCCCCAGCCCTTAGGATATGGGAGCCCCAGGCCTGGGACGCCAAGCCCTTAGGCTTTGGGAGCCCCAGACCTGGGGCGCCCCAGCCCTTAGGCTTTGGGAGCCCCAGACATGGGGCGTCCCAGCCCTTAGGCTTTGGGAGTCCCAGACCTGGGCGCCCAGCCCTTATGCTTTAGGAGCCCCAGGCTTGGGGCAACCCAGCTCTTAGGCTTTGGGAGCCACAGGCCTGGGGCCCCCCAGCCCGTAGGCTTAGGGAGCACCAGGCCTGGGGGGACACAGCTCTTCGGCTTAGGGAGCCCCAGGCCTGGGGCGCCCCAACCCTTAGGCTTTGGGAGCCCCACGCCTGGGATGCCCCAACCCTTAGGTTTTGTGAGCCCTAGGCCTGGGGCGCCCAGCCGTTAGGCTTTAGGAGCCCCAGGCTTGGGGCATCCCAGCTCTTAGGCTTTGGGAGCCACAGGCCTGGGGCCCCCCAGCCCTTAGGCATAGAGAGCACCAGGCCTGGGGGGACACAGCTCTTCGGCTTAGGGAGCCCAAGGCCTGGGGCGTCCCTGCCCTTAGGCTTTGGGAGTCCTAGACCTGGGCGCCGCAGCCCTTAGGCTTTGGGAGCCCCAGGCCTGGTACGCCCCAGACCTTAGGCTTTGGGAGCCCCAGGCCCGGGTCGCCCCAGCGCTTAGGCTTTGGGTGCCCCACGCCTGGGGCGCCCCAGCCCTTAGGTTTTGTGAGCCCTAGGCCTGGGGCGTCCCTGCCCTTAGGCTTTGGGAGCCCAAGGCCTGGGGTGCCCCAGCCCTTAGGCTTAGGGAGCCCCAGACCGGGGTCGCCCCAGCCCTTAGGCTTTGGGAGCCCCAGGCCCGGGGCGCCCCAGCGCTTAGGCTTTGGGAGGCCCAGGCCTGGGGTGCCCCAGCTCTTAGGATTAGGGAGCCCCAGGCCTCGGGGCACCCAGCCCTTAGGCTTATGGAGCCCCAGGCCTGAGGCGTCACAACCCTTAGGCTTAGGGAGCCCCAGGCCTGGTAAGCCCCAGCCCTTAGGCATAGGGAGCCCCTGGCCTGGGGCGCCCCTGCCCTTAGGCTTTGGGAGTCCCAGGCCTGGGGCGCCCCCGCCCTTAGATTTTGGGAGCCCCGGCCTGGGGCGCCCACCCCTTAGGCTTTGGGAGCCCTAGGACTGGGGTGCCCCAGCCCTTAGGCTTTGGGAGGCCCAGGCTGGGGCGCCCAAGCCTTTAGGCTTTGGGACCCACAGGGCTGGGGCGCCCCAGCCCTTAGGGTTTGGGAGCTCCAGGCCTGGGGGGCCCCAGCCCTTAGGATTTGGGAGCCCCAGGCCTGGTACGCCCCAGCCCTTAGACTTAGGGAGCCCCTGGCCTGGGGCACCCCAGCCCTTTGGCTTTGGGAGCCACAGGCCTAGGGCGCCCAGGCTTTCGGCATAGGGAGCCCCAGGCCTGGGGCGCCCAAGCCCTTAGGATTTGGGAGCCCCAGGCTGGGAAGCCCCAGCCCATAGGTTTTGGGAGCCCCAGGCCTGGGGCGCCCAGCCCTTAGGCTTTAGGAGGCCCAGGCCTGGTACGCCCCAGCCCTTAGGCTTAGGTAGCCCCTGGCCTGGGGCGCCCCAACACTTAGGCTTTGGGAGCCCCACGCCTGGGGCGCCCCAGCCCTTAGGTTTTGTGAGCCCTAGGCCTGGGGCGTCCCTGCCCTTAGGCTTTGGGAGCCCAAGGCCTGGGGTGCCCCAGCTCTTAGGCTTAGGGAGCCCCAGACCTGGGTCGCCCTAGCCCTTAGGCTTTGAGAGCCCCAGGCCCGGGGTGCCCCAGCGCTTAGGCTTTGGGAGGCCCAGGCCTGGGGCGCCCCAGCCCTTAGGATTAGGGAGCCCCAGGCCTCGGGGCACCCAGCCCTTAGGCTTATGGAGCCCAGGCCTGAGGCGTCCCTGCCCTTAGATTTTGGGAGCCCCGGCCTGGGCGCCCCAGCCCTTAGGCTTTGGGAGTCCCAGGCCTGGGGCGTCCCTGCCCTTAGTTTTTGGGAGCCCCGCCCTGGGGCGTCTCCGCCCTTAGGCTTTGGGAGCCCTAGGCCTGGGGTGCCCCAGCCCTTAGGCTTTGGGAGCCCCAGGCTGGGGCGCCCAAGCCTTTAGGTTTTGGGACCCACAGGGCTGGGGCGCCCCAGCCCTTAGGGTTTGGGAGCCCCATGCCTGGGGGGCCCAAGCCCTTAGGATTTGGGAGCCCCAGGCTGGGACGCCCCAGCCCATAGGTAATGGGAGCCCCAATCCTGTGACGCACAGCCCTTAGGCTTTGGGAGCCCCAGGCCTGGTACGCCCCAGCCCTTAGGCGTTGGGAGCCCCAGGCCTGGTACACCCCAGCCCTTAGACTTAGGGAGCACCTGGCCTGGGGCGCCCCAGCCCTTAGGCTTTTGGAGCCCCAGGCCTGGGGCGCCCCAGCCCTTAGGTTTTGGGAGCCATGGGCATGGGGCGCCTCTGCCCTTAGGCTTTGGGAGCCCCGGGCCTGGGGCACCCCAGCCCTTAGGCTTAGGGAGCCCCAAGCCTTGGGCGCCCCAGCACTTAGGCTTAGGGAGCCCAGGCCTGGGGCACCACAGCCCTTTGTCTTAGGAAGCCCAAGGCCTGGGGTGCCCTGAGCCTTAGGCTTTGGGAGCCCCAGACCTGGGGCATCCCAGCCCTTAGGATTTGGGAGCCCCACCGGGGGCGCCCAGCCGTTAGGCTTTGGCAGCCCAAGCCTGGTGCGACCCAGCCCTAGGTTTTGGGAGCCAAAGCCTGGGGCGCCCTAGCCCTTAGGCTTTGGGAGCCGAGGCCTGGGGCGCCCCAGCCCTTAGGCTTTGGAAGCCCCAGGCCTGGGGCGCCCCAGCCCTTAGGATTTGGAAGCCCCAGGCCTGGAGCGCCCCAGCCCATAGGTTTTGGGAGCCCCAGGCCTGGGGCTCCGAGCCCTTAGGCTTTGAGAGCCCCACGCTCGGGGCGCCCTAGCTCTTAGGCTTAGGGAACCCCTGGCCTGGGGCGCACAAGCCTTTAGGCTTTGGGAGCCCCAGGCCTGGGGCGCCCAGCTCTTCGGCTTAGGGCGCCCCAGGCCAGGGGCGTCCCAGCCCTTAGGCTTAGGGAGCCCATGGCCAGGGATCCCCCAGCCCTTAGGATTTGGGAGCCCCAGGCTGGGACGCCCCAGCCCATAGGTTTTGGGAGCCCCAGGCCTGGGAAGCCAAGCCCTTAGGCTGTGGGAGCCCCAGTGCTGGGGCTCCCCAGCCCTTAGGCTTTGGGAGCCCCAGACATGGGGCATCCCAGCCCTTAGGCTTTGGGAGCCCCTGGCCTGGTACGCCCCAGACCTTAGACTTAGGGAGCCCCTGGCCTGGGGCACCCCAGCCCTTTGGCTTTGGGAGCCACAGGCCTAGGGCGCCCCAGCCTTTCGGCATAGGGAGCCCCAGGCCTGGGGCGCCCAAACCCTTAGGATTTGGGAGCCCCACGCCTGGGGCGCCCCAGCCCTTAGGTTTTGTGAGCCCTAGGCCTGGGGCGCCCCTGCCCTTAGGCTTTGGGAGCCCAAGGCCTGGGGTGCCCCAGCCCTTAGGCTTAGGGAGCCCCAGACCGGGGTCGCCCTAGCCCTTAGGCTTTGAGAGCCCCAGGCCCGGGGCGCCCCAGCGCTTAGGCTTTGGGAGGCCCAGGTCTGGGGCGCCCCTGCACTTAGGATTAGGGAGCCCCAGGCCTCGGGGCACCCAGCCCTTAGGCTTCTGGAGCCCCAGGCCTGAGGCGTCCCAGCCCTTAGGCTTAGGGAGCCCCAGGCCTGGTACGCCCCAGCCCTTAGGCGTAGGGAGCCCTGGCATGGGGCGCCCCAGCCCTTAGGCTTTGGGAGTCCCAGGCCTGGGGCGCCCCCGCCCTTAGATTTTGGGAGCCCCGGGCTGGGGCGCCCTGCCCTTAGGCTTTGGGAGCCCTAGGCCTGGGGTGCCCCAGCCCTTAGACTTTGGGAGCCCCAGGCTGTGGCGCCCAAGCCTTTAGGCTTTGGGACCCACAGGGCTGGGGCGCCCCAGCCCTTAGGGTTTGGGAGCCCCAGGCCCGGGGCGCCCCAGCGCTTAGGCTTTGGGAGGCCCAGGTCTGAGGCGCCCCTGCCCTTAGGATTAGGGAGCCCCAGGCCTCGGGGCACCCAGCCCTTAGGCTTATGGAGCCCCAGGCCTGAGGCGTCCCAGCCCTTAGGCTTAGGGAGGCCCAGGCCTGGTACGCCCCAGCCCTTAGGCGTAGGGAGCCCTGGCATGGGGCGCCCCAGCCCTTAGGCTTTGGGAGTCCCAGGCCTGGGGCGCCCCCGCCCTTAGATTTTGGGAGCCCCGGGCTGGGGCGCCCTGCCCTTAGGCTTTGGGAGCCCTAGGCCTGGGGTGCCCCAGCCCTTAGACTTTGGGAGCCCCAGGCTGTGGCGCCCAAGCCTTTAGGCTTTGGGACCCACAGGGCTGGGGCGCCCCAGCCCTTAGGGTTTGGGAGCCCCAGGCCTGGGGGGCCCCAGCCCTTAGGATTTGGGAGCCCCAGGCTGGGACGCCCCAGCCCATAGGTTATGGGAGCCCCAAGCCTGCGATGCCCAGCCCTTAGGCTTTGGGAGCCCCAGGCCTGGTACGCCCCAGCCCTTAGGCGTTGGGAGCCCCAGGCCTGGTACGCCCCAGCCCTTAGACTTAGGAAGCACCTGGCCTGGGGCGCCCCAGCCCTTAGGCTTTGGGAGCCCCAGGCCTGGGGCACCCCAGTCCTTAGGTTTTGGGAGCCATGGGCCTAGGGCGCCTCTGCCCTTAGGCTTTGGGAGCCCCGGGCCTGGGGCACCCCAGCCCTTAGGCTTAGGGAGCCCCAGGCCTTGGGCGCCCCAGCACTTAGGCTTAGGGAGCCTCTGGCCTGGGGCGCCACAGCCCTTTGTCTTAGGAAGCCCAAGGCCTGGGGTGCCCCGACCCTTAGGCTTTGGGAGCCCCAGACCTGGGGCGTTCCAGCCCTTAGGATTTGGGAGCCCCAGCCCGGGGGTGCCCCAGCCGTCAGGCTTTGGCAGCCCAAGCCTGGTGCGACCCAGCCCTTAGGCTTTGGGAGCCGCAAGCCTGGGGCGCCCCAGCCCTTAGGCTTTGGGAGCCGCAGGCCTGGGGCGCCCCAGCCCTTATGATTTGGAAGCCTCAGGCCTGGAGTGCCCCAGCCCATAGGTTTTGGGACCCCAGGCCTGTGGCTCCGAGCCCTTAGGCTTTGAGAGCCACACGCTTGGGGCGCATCAGCTCTTAGGCTTAGGGAACCACTGGCCTGGGGCGCCCAAGCCCTTAGGCTTTGGGAGCCCCAGGCCTGGGGCGCCCAGCTCTTCGGCTTAGGGCGCCCCAGGCCAGGGGCGTTCCAGCACTTAGGCTTAGGGAGCCCATGGCCAGGGACCCCCCAGCCCTTAGGATTTGGGAGACCCAGGCTGGGACGCCCCAGCCCATAGGTTTTGGGAGCCCCAGGCCTGGGACGCCAAGCCCTTAGGCTGTGGGAGCCCCAGGCCTGGGGCGCCCCAGCCTTTAGGCTTTGGGAGCCCCAGACATGGGGCGTCCCAGCCCTTAGTCTTTGGGAGTCCCAGACATGGGCGCCCCAGCCCTTAGGCTTTGGGAGCCCCAGGCCTGGTACGCCCCAGCCCTTAGACTTAGGAAGCCCCTGGCCTGGGGCACCCCAGCCCTTTGTCTTAGGAAGCCCAAGGCCTGGGGTGCCCCGACCCTTAGGCTTTGGGAGCCCCAGACCTGGGGCGTTCCAGCCCTTAGGATTTGGGAGCCCCAGCCCGGGGGTGCCCCAGCCGTCAGGCTTTGGCAGCCCAAGCCTGGTGCGACCCAGCCCTTAGGTTTTGGGAGCCAAAGCCTGGGGCGCCCTAGCCCTTAGGCTTTGGGAGCCGCAAGCCTGGGGCGCCCCAGCCCTTAGGCTTTGGGAGCCGCAGGCCTGGGGCGCCCCAGCCCTTATGATTTGGAAGCCTCAGGCCTGGAGCGCCCCAGCCCATAGGTTTTGGGATCCCAGGCCTGTGGCTCCGAGCCCTTAGGCTTTGAGAGCCACATGCTTGGGGCGCATCAGCTCTTAGGCTTAGGGAACCACTGGCTTGGGGCGCCCAAGCCCTTAGGCTTTGGGAGCCCCAGGCCTGGGGCGCCCAGCTCTTCGGCTTAGGGCGCCCCAGGCCAGGGGCGTTCCAGCACTTAGGCTTAGGGAGCCCATGGCCAGGGACCCCCCAGCCCTTAGGATTTGGGAGACCCAGGCTGGGACGCCCCAGCCCATAGGTTTTGGGAGCCCCAGGCCTGGGACGCCAAGCCCTTAGGCTGTGGGAGCCCCAGGCCTGGGGCGCCCCAGCCTTTAGGCTTTGGGAGCCCCAGACATGGGGCGTCCCAGCCCTTAGTCTTTGGGAGTCCCAGACATGGGCGCCCCAGCCCTTAGGCTTTGGGAGCCCCAGGCCTGGTACGCCCCAGCCCTTAGACTTAGGAAGCCCCTGGCCTGGGGCACCCCAGCCCTTTGGCTTTGGGAACCACAGGCCTAGGGCGCCCCAGCCTTTCGGCATAGGGAGCCCCAGGCCTGGGGCACCCCAGCCCTTAGGATTTGGGAGCCCCAGGCTGGGACGCCCCAGCCCATAGGTTTTGGGAGCCCCAGGCCTGGGGCGCCCAGCCCTTAGGCTTTAGGAGCCCCAGGCTTGGGGCGCCCCAGCCCTTAGGCTTAGGGAGCACCAGGCCTGGGGGGACACAGCACTTTGGCTTAGGGAGCCCCAGGCCTGGGGCGTCCCTGCCCTTAGGCTTTGGTAGTCCTAGACCTGGGCACCCCAGCCCTTAGGCTTAGGGAGCACCTGGCCTGGGGCGCCCCAACCCTTAGGCTTTGGGAGCCCCACGCTTGGGGCGCCACAGCCCTTAGGTTTTGTGAGCCCTAGGCATGGGGCGTCCCTGCCCTTAGGCTTTGGGACCCCAAGGCCTGGGGTGCCCCAGCCCTTAGGCTTAGGGAGCCCCAGACCGGGGTCGCCCTAGCCCTTAGGCTTTGAGAGCCCCAGGCACGGGGCGCCCCAGCGCTTAGGCTTTGGGAGACCCAGTCCTGGGGCGCCCCAGCCCTTAGGATTAGGGAGCCCTAGGCCTCGGGGCACCCAGCCCTTAGGCTTATGGAGCCCCAGGCCTGAGGCATCCCAGCCCTTAGGCTTAGGGAGCCCCAGGCCTGGTACGCCCCAGCCCTTAGGATTAGGGAGCCCTAGGCCTCGGGGCACCCAGCCCTTAGGCTTATGGAGCCCCAGGCCTGAGGCGTCCCAGCCCTTAGGCTTAGGGAGCCCCAGGCCTGGTACTCCCCAGCCCTTAGGCGTAGGGAGCCCCTGGCATGGGGCACCCCAGCCCTTAGGCTTTGGGAGTCCCAGGCCAGGGGCGCCCCCGCCCTTAGGCTTTGGGAGCCCCAGGCCTGGGGCGCCCAAGCCTTTAGGCTTTGGGACCCACAGGGCTGGGGCGCCCAAGCCCTTTGGGTTTTTGGAGCCCCAGGCCTGGGTGGCCCCAGGATTTAGGATTTGGGAGCCCCAGGCTTGGACGCCCCAGCCCTTAGGCTTTGGGAGCCCCAGGCCTGGGGCGCCCCACACCTTAGGATTTGGGAGCCCCATGCTGGGACGCCCCAGCCCATAGGTTTTGGGAGCCCCAGGCCTTGGTCGCCAAGCCCTTAGGCTTTGGGAGCCCCAGGCCTGGGGCGCCCCAGCCCTTAGGCTTTGGGAGTCCCAAACATGGGGCGTCCCAGCCCTTAGGCTTTGGGAGCCACAGGCCTGGGGCCCCCAGCCCTTAGGCTTAGGGAGCACCAGGCCTGGGGGGACACAGCTCTTCGGCTTAGGGAGCCCCAGGCCTGGGGCGTCCCTGCCCTTAGGCTTTGGGAGTCGTAGACCTGGGCGCCCCAACCCTTAGGCTTTGGGAGCCCAAGGCCTGGTACGCCCCAGCTCTTAGGCTTAGAGAGCCCCTCGTCTGGGGCGCCCCAACCCTTAGGCTTGGGGAGCCCCACGCCTGGGGCGCTCTAGCCCTTAGGTTTTGTGAGCCCTAGGCCAGGGGCGTCCCTGGCCTTAGGCTTTGGGAGCCCGAGACCGGGCTCGCCCCAGCCCTTAGGCTTTGGGAGCCCCAGGCCCGGGGCGCCCCAGCGCTTAGGATTTGGGAGGACCAGGCCTGGGGCGCCCCAGCCCTTAGGATTAGGGAGCCGAAGGCCTCGGGGCACCCAGCCCTTAGGCTTATGGAGCCCCAGGCCTGAGGCGTCCCAGCCCTTAGGCTTTGGGAGCCCGAGGCCTGGTACGCCCCAGCCCTTAGGCGTAGAGATCCCCTGGCATGGGGCGCCCCAGCCCTAGGCTTTGGGAGTCCCAGGCCTGGGGCGCCCCCCGCCCTTAGATTTTGGGAGCCCCGCGCTGGGGCGCCCCCGCCCTTAGGCTTTGGGAGCCCTAGGCCTGGGGTGCCCCAGCCCTTAGGATTTGGGAGCCCTAGGCCTGGGGTGCCCCAGCCCTTAGGCTTTGGGAGCCCCAGGCTGGGGCGCCCAAGCCTTTAGGCTTTGGGACCCACAGGGCTGGGGCGCCCCAGCCCTTAGGGTTTGGGAGCCCCAGGCCCGGGGGGCCCCAGCCCTTAGGATTTGGGAGCCCCAGGCTGGGACGCCCCAGCCCATAGGTTATGGGAGCCCCAAGCCTGCGACGCCCAGCCCTTAGGCTTTGGGAGCCCCAGGCCTGGTTCGCCCCAGCCCTTAGGCGTTGGGAGCCCCAAACATGGGGCGCCCCAACCCATAGGCTTAGGGAGCCCCAGGCCTGGGGCGCCTCTGCACTTAGGCTTTTGGAGCCCCAGGCCTGGGGGCCCCAGCCCTTAGGCTTAGGGAGCCCCAGACCTGGGGCGCCCCAGCCCTTAGGCTTAGGGAGCCTCTGGCCTGGGGCGCCACAGCCCTTTGTTTTAGGGATCCCCAGGCCTAGGGCGCCCCAACCCTTAGGCTTTGGGAGCCCCAGGTCTGGGGCGTTCCAGCCCTTAGGCTTTGGGTGCCCCAGGCCTGGGGTGCCCCAGCCCTTAGGTATTGGGAGCTCCAGGCCTGTGGCGCCACAGCCATTAGGCTTTGGGAGCCCCAGGCCTGGGGCGCCCCCGCCCTTAGGTTTAGGGAGCCACTGGCCTGCGGAGCCCCAGCCCTTAAGCTTTGGGAGCCCCAGGTCTGGGGCGCCCCAGTGCTTAGGTTTTGGGAGCCCCAGGCCAGGAGCCCCAGTCCTGGGGCACCCCAGCCCTTAGGCTTTGGGAGTCCCAGGCCAGGGGCGCCCACGCCCTTAGGTTTAGGGAGCCCCAGGCTGGGACGCCCCAGCCCATAGGTTTTGGGAGCCCCAGGCCGGGGACGCCAAGCCCTTAGGCTTTGGGAACCCCAGGCCTGGGGCGCCCCAGCTCTTAGGCTTTGGGAGCCACAGGCCTGGGGCCCCCCAGCCCTTAGGCTTAGGGAGCACCAGGCCTGGGGGGACACAGCTCTTCAGCTTAGGGAGCCCCAGTCCTGGGGCGTCCCTGCCCTTAGGCTTTGGAAATCCTAGACCTGGGCACCCCAGCCCTTAGGCTTTGGGAGCCCCAGGCCTGGTACGCCCCAGCCCTTAGGCTTAGGGAGCCCCTGGCCTGGGGTGCCCCAACCCTTAGACTTTGGGAGCCCCGGCCTGGGGCGCCCCAGCCCTTTGCTTTGGGAGCCCTAGGCCTGGGGTGCCCCAGCCATAGGCTTTGGGAGCCCCAGGCCTGGGACTCCCAAGCTTTTAGGCTTTGGGACCCACAGGGCTGGGGCGCCCCAGCCCTTAGGGTTTGGGAGCCCAAGGCCTGTGGGGCCCCAGGCCTTAGGATTTGGGAGCCCCAGGCTGGGACGCCCCAGCCCTTAGGCTTTGGGAGCCCCAGGCCTGGGGCGCCCCAGCCCTTAGGATTTGGGAGCCCCAGGCTGGGACGCCCCAGCCCATAGGTTTTGGGAGCCCCAGGCCTGGGACGCCAAGCCCTTAGGCTTTGGGAGCCCCAGGCCTGGGCCGCCGCAGCCCTTAGGCTTTGGGAGCTGCAGACAAGGGGCGTCCCAGCAATTAGGCTTTGGGAGTCCCAGACCTGGGCACCCCAGCCCTTAGGCTTTGGGAGCCCCAGGCCTGGTTCGCCCCAGCCCTTAGATTTGGGAGCCCCTGGCCTGGGGCACCCCAGCCCTTTGGTTTTGGGAGCCACAGGCCTAGGGCGCCCCAGCCTTTCGGCATAGGGAGCCCCAGGCCTGGGGCGCCCCAGCCCTTAGGCTTAGGGAGCACCAGGCCTGGAGGGACACAGCCCTTAGGCTTAGGGAGCCCCAGGCCTGGGGCGCCCCAGCCTTTAGGTTTTGGGTTTCCCAGACCTGGGGCGCCCCAACCCTTAGGTTTTGGGAGCCCCAAGCATGGAACGCCCCAGCCCTTAGGCTTAGGGAGCCCCTGGGCTGGGGCGCCCCAGCCCTTAAGCTTTGGGAGCCCCAATCCTGGGTTGCCCAGGCCTCAGGCTTTGGGAGCCCCAGGCCGGGGACTCCCCAGCCCTTAGGTTTAGGGAGCCCAAGGCCTGCGATGCCCCAGCCATTAGGCTTTGGGAGCCCCAAGCCTCAAGCGCCCCAGCCCTTAGGCTTAGGGAGCCCCAGGTTGGGGCGCCATAGCCCTTAGGCTTTGGGAGTCCAAGCCTGGGGTGCACAAGCCCTTAGGCTTTGGGAGCCCAAGACTGAAGCGCCCCAGCCCTTAGGCTTAAGGAGCCCCAGGCTGTGGCGCCACAGCCCTTAGGTTTTTGGCGCCCCAGGCCTAGGGCGCCTGAGCCCTTCGGCATAGGGAGTACCAGGCCTGGGGTGCCCCAGCCCTTAGGCTTAGGGATCCCTGGCCGGGGAGCCCTAGCCCTTAGACTTTGGGAGCCCCAGGCCTGGGGCGCCCCAGCCCTTAGGCTTTGGGAGCCCAAGCCTGGGGCGCCCCAGCCCTTAGGCTTTGGGAGCCCAAGTCTGGGGCGCACCAGCCCTTAGACTTTGGGAGCCCCAGGCCTGGGGAGCCCCAGCCCTTAGGCTTTGGGAGCCCCAGGACTGAGGCACCCTAAACCTTTGGCTTAGGGAGCCACAGGCCTGGGGCGCCCCAACCCTTAGACTTAGGGAGCCTCTGGCCTGGGGCACCACAGCACTTTGTCTTAGGGAGCCCCAGACCTAGGGCGCCCCAGCCCTTAGGCTGTGGGAGCTCCAGGCCTGTGGCGCCCCAGCCCTGAGTCTTTGGGAGCCCCAGGCCTGGGGGCACCCAGCCCTAAGGCATAGGGAGCCCATGGCCTGTGACGCCCCAGCCCTTAGGCTTCGGGAGCCCAAGGCCTGCGATGCCCCAGCCCTTAGGGTTTGGGAGCCCCAGGCTGGGGCGCTCCAGCCCTTAGTTTTACGGAGCCCCAGGCCTGGTGCGCCACAGCCCTTAGGCTTTGGGTGCCCCAAGCCTAGGGTGCCCCAGCCCTTCGGCTTAGGGAGCCCCAGCCTTGGGGCCCCCAAGCCCTTAGGTTTAGGGAGCCCCTGGCCTGGGGCGCCTCAGTCTTTAGGCTTTGGAAGCCCCAGGCGGGGCGCCACAGCCCATAGGCTTTGGGAGCCCCAGGCCTGGGGCGCCCCAGCGCTTAGGGTTTGGGAGCCCCACGCCTGGGGCGCCCCAGCCCATAGGCTTAGGGGGCCCCAGGCCTGGGGGCACCCAGCCTTTCGGAGCCCCAGGCCTGGGGCTTCCCAGCCCTTAGGCATAGGAAGCCCCAGGCATGGGGCAGCCCAGCCCTTAGGCTTAGGGAGCCCAGCCTGCGACGCCCCAGCCCTTAGGCTTTGGGAGCCCCAGGCCTGTGGCACCCCAGCCCTTAGGTTTGGAAGTCCCAGGTCTGGTACGCCCCAGCCCTTAGGTTTATGGAGCCCCTGGCCTGGGGCGCCCCAGCCCTTAGGCATTGGGAGCCCCAGGCCTGGGGCCCACCAGCCCTTAGGTTTTGGGAGCCATGGGCCTGGGGCGCCTCTGCCCTTAGGCTTTGGGAGCCCCGGGCCTGGGGCACCCCAGCCCTTAGGCTTAGGGAGCCCCAGGCCTTGGGCGCCCCAGCACTTAGGCTTAGGGAGCCCCAGGCCTTGGGCGCCCCAGCACTTAGGCTTAGGGAGCCTCTGGCCTGGGGCGCCACAGCCCTTTGTCTTAGGAAGCCCAAGGCCTGGGGTGCCCCGACCCTTAGGCTTTGGGAGCCCCAGACCTGGGGCGTCCCAGCCCTTAGGATTTGGGAGCCCCAGACCGGGGGAGCCCCAGCCGTCAGGCTTTGGCAGCCCAAGCCTGGTGCGACCCAGCCCTTAGGTTTTGGGAGCCAAAGCCTGGGGCGCCCTAGCCCTTAGGCTTTGGGAGCCGCAGGCCTGGGGCGCCCCAGTCCTTAGGCTTTGGAAGCCCCAGGCCTGGGTCACCCCAGCCCTTAGGATTTGGAAGCCCCAGGCCTGGAGCGCCCCAGCCCATAGGTTTTGGGAGCCCCAGGCCTGTGGCTCCGAGCCCTTAGGCTTTGAGAGCCCCACGCTTGGGACGCCCCAGCCCTTAGGCTTTGGGAGCCCCAGGCTGGGACGCCACAGCCCATAGGTTTTGGGAGCCCCAGGCCTGGGACGCCAAGCCCTTAGGCTTTGGGAGCCCCAGGCCTGGGGCGCCCCAGCCCTTAGGTTTGGGAGCCGCAGACATGGGGCGTCCCAGCACTTAGGCTTTGGGAGTCCCAGACCTGGGCGCCCCAGCCCTTAGGCTTTGGGAGCCCCAGGCCTGGTGCGCCCCAGCCCTTAGACTTTGGGAGCCCCTGGCCTGGGGCACCCCAGCACTTTGGCTTTGGGAGCCACAGGCCTAGGGCGACCCAGCCTTTCGGCATAGGGTGCCCCAGGCCTGGGGCGCCCCAGCCCTTAGGCCTAGGGAGCACCAGGCCTGGGGGGGACACAGCTCTTCGGCTTAGGGAGCCCCAGCCTGGGGCGTCCCTGCCCTTAGGCTTAGGGAGCACCAGGCCTGGGGGGACACAGCTCTTCGGGTTAGGGAGCCCCAGGCCTGGGGCGTCCCTGCCCTTAGGCTTTGGGAGTCCTAGACCTGGGCGGCCCAGCCCTTAGGCTTTGGGAGCCCCAGGCCTGGTATGCCCCAGCCCTTAGGCTTAGGGAGCCCCTGGATTGGGGCGCCCCAACCCTTAGGCTTTGGGAGCCCCACGCCTGGTGCGCCCCAGCCCTTAGGTTTTGTGAGCCCTAGGCCTGGGGCGTCCCTGCCCTTAGGCTTTGGGAGCCCAAGGCCTGGGGTGCCCCAGCCCTTAGGCTTAGGGAGCCCCAGACCGGGGTCGCCCCAGCCCTTAGGCTTTGGGAGCCCCAGGCCCGGGGCGCCCCAGCGCTTAGGCTTTGGGAGGCCCAGGCCTGGGGCGCCCCAGCCCTTAGGTATAGGGAGCCTCAGGCCTCGGAGCACTCAGGCCTTAGGCTTTTGGAGCCCCAGGCCTGAGGCGTCCCAGCCCTTAGGCTTAGGGAGCCCCAGGCCTGGTACGCCCCAGCCCTTAGACTTTGGGAGCCCCGGCCTGGGGTGCCCCAGCCCTTAGGCTTTGGGAGCCCTAGGCCTGGGGTGCCCCAGCCCTTAGGCTTTGGGAGCCCCAGGATGGGGCGCCCAAGCCTTTAGGCTTTGGGACCCACAGGGCTGGGGCGCCCCAGCCCTTAGGGTTTGGGAGCCCCAGGCTTGGGGCACCCCAGCCCTTAGGCTTTGGGAGTCCCAGGACTGGGGCGCCCCAGCCCTTAGGCTTTGGGAGCCCCAGGCCAGGTAAGCCCCACCCCTTAGGATAAGGGAGCCCCTGGCCTGGGGCGCCCCAGCACTTAGGCTTTGGGAGCCCCAGGCTTGGGGCACCCCAGCCCTTAGGGTTTGGGAGCCCCAGCCAGGGCGCCCCAGCCCTTAGACTTTGGGAGCCCCAGGCCTGGGGCGCCACAGCCCTTAGGCTTAGGGAGCGTCAGGCCTGGGGGCACCCAGCCCTTCGATTTAGGGTGCCCCAGGCCTGGGGCGTCCCAGTCCTTAGGCTTAGGGAGCCCCAGGCCTGGCGCTCCCCAACCCTTAGGTTTAGGGATCCCATATCCTGGGACGCCCCAGCCCTTCGGCTTAGGGCACGACAGGACTAGGGCGCCCAGCCCTTAGGCTTTGGGAGCCCCAGGCTTGGGGCACCCCAGCCCCTTAGGCTTTGGGAGTCCCAGGCTTGGGGCGCCCCAGCCCTTAGGCTTTGGGAGCCCCTGGCCAGGTATGCCCCAGCCCTTAGGATAAGGGAGCCCCTGGCCTGGGCGCCCCAGCCCTTAGGCTTAGTGAGCCCAATCCTGCGATGCCCCAGCCCTTAGGCTTGGGAGCCCCAGGCCGGTGTGCCCCAGCCCTTAGGCTTTAGGGGCCCCAGGCCTGGGGCGCCACAGCCCTTAGGTTTTGGGAACCCCAGGCCTGGGGCGCTCCAGCCCTTATGCTTTGGGAGTCCCATGCCTGGGGTGCCACAGGCCTTAGGATTTGGGAGCCCCAGGCTGGGACGCCTCAGCCCATAGGTTTTGGGAGCCCCAGGCCTGTGGTGACCAGCCCTTAGGCTTTGGGAGCCACAGGCCTGGAGCGCCCCAGCCCTTAGGCTTAGGGAGCCCCAGGCCTGGGGGGACCCAGCTCTTTGGCTTAGGGAGCCCCAGGCCTGGGGCGTCCCAGCCCTTAGGCTTAGGGAGACCCAGGCCTGGGGCGCCCCAGCCTTTAGGTTTTGGGTTTCCCAGACCTGGGGCGCCCCAACCCTTAGGTTTTGGGAGCCCTAAGCATGGAACGCCCCAGCCCTTAGGCTTAGGGAGCCCCTGGGCTGGGGCGCCCCAGCCCTTAGGCTTTGGGAGCCCCAATCCTGGGTTGCCCAGGCCTTAGGTTTTGGGAGCCCCAGGCCGGGGACTCCCCAGCCCTTAGGCTTAGGGAGGCCAAGGCCTGCGATGCCCCAGCCATTAGGCTTTGGGAGCCCCAAGCCTCAAGCGCCCCAGCCCTTAGGCATAGGGAGCCCCAGGTTGGGGCGCCATAGCCCTTAGGCTTTGGGAGTCCAAGCCTGGGGCGCACAAGCCCTTAGGCTTTGGGAGCCCAAGACTGAAGCGCCCCAGCCCTTAGGCTTAAGGAGCCCCAGGCTGTGGCGCCACAGCCCTTAGGCTTTTGGCGCCCCAGGCCTAGGGCACCCGAGCCCTTCGGCATAGGGAGTACCTGGCCTGGGGTGCCCCAGCCCTTAGGCTTAGGGATCCCTGGCTTGGGGCGCCCCAGCCCTTAGGCTTTTGGAGCCCCTGGCCGGGGAGCCCCAGCCCTTAGACTTTGGGAGCCCCAGGCCTGGGGCGCCCCAGCCCTTAGGCTTTGGGAGCCCAAGCCTGGGGCGCCTCAGCCCTTAGGTTTTGGGAGCCCAAGCCTGGGGCGCACCAGCCCTTAGACTTTGGGAGCCCCAGGCCTGGGGCGCCCCAGCCCTTAGACTTTGGGAGCCCCAGGACTGAGGCACCCTAAACCTTTGGCTTTGGGAGCCCCAGGCCTGGGCTCCCCAGCTCTTAGGCTTAGGGAGCCACAGGCCTGGGGCGCCCCAACCCTTAGACTTAGGGGTCCTCTGGCCTGGGGCACCACAGCATTTTGTCTTAGGGAGCCCCAGACCTAGGGCGCCCCAGCCCTTAGGCTGTGGGAGCTCCAGGCCTGTGGCGCCCCAGCCCTGAGTCTTTGGGAGCCCCAGGCCTGGGGGCACCCAGCCCTAAGGCATAGGGAGCCCATGGCCTGTGACGCCCCAGCCCTTAGGCTTCGGGAGCCCAAGGCCTGCGATGCTTCAGCCCTTAGGGTTTGGGAGCCCCAGGCCTGGGGCGCCCCAGCCCTTAGTCTTACGGAGCCCCAGGCCTGGTGCGCCACAGCCCTTAGGCTTTGGGTGCCCCAGGCCTAGGGTGCCCCAGCCCTTCGGCTTAGGGAGCCCCAGCCTTGGGGCCCCCAAGCCCTTAGGTGTAGGGAGCCCCTGACCTGGGGCGCCTCAGTCTTTAGGTTTGGAAGCCCCAGGCGGGGCGCTACAGCCCATAGGCTTTGGGAGCCCCAGGCCTGGGGCGCCCCAGCGCTTAGGGTTTGGGAGCCCCACGCCTGGGGCGCCCCAGCCCATAGGCTTTGGGAGCCCCAGGCCTGTGGCACCCCAGCCCTTAGGTTTGGAAGTCCCAGGCCTGGTACGCCCCAGCCCTTAGGCTTACGGAGCCCAAGGCCTGGGGCGCCCCAGCCCTTAGGTTTTGGGAGCCCCAGGCCAGGGGCGCCCCAGCCCTTAGGCTTCGGGAGCCCAAGGCCTGCGACGCCCCAGCCCTTCGGCTTTGGGAGCCCCAGGCCTGGGGCCCCCCAGCCCTTAGGTTTTGGGAGCCATGGGCCTGGGGCGCCTCTGCCCTTAGGCTTTGGGAGCCCCGGGCCTGGGGCACCCCAGCCCTTAGGCTTAGGGAGCCCCAGGCCTTGGGCGCCCCAGCACTTAGGCTTAGGGAGCCCCAGGCCTTGGGTGCCCCAGCACTTAGGGTTAGGGAGCCTCTGGCCTGGGGCGCCACAGCCCTTTGTCTTAGGAAGCCCAAGGCCTGGGGTGCCCCGACCCTTAGGTTTTGGGAGCCCCAGACCTGGGGCGTCCCAGCCCTTAGGATTTGGGAGCCCCAGCCCGGGGGCCCGCCAGCCGTCAGGCTTTGGCATCCCAAGCCTGGTGCGACCCAGCCCTTAGGTTTTGGGAGCCAAAGCCTGGGGCGCCCTAGCCCTTAGGCTTTGGGAGCCGCAGGCCTGGGGCGCCCCAGCCCTTAGGCTTTGGAAGCCCCAGGCCTGGGTCGCCCCAGCCCTTAGGATTTGGAAGCCCCAGGCCTGGAGCGCCCCAGCCCATAGGTTTTGGGAGCCCCAGGCCTGTGGCTCCGAGCCCTTAGGCTTTGAGAGCCCCACGCTTGGGGAGCCCCAGCTCTTAGGCTTAGGGAACCCCTGGCCTGGGGCGCCCAAGCCCTTAGGATTTGGGAGCCCCAGGCCTGGGGCGCCCAGCTCTTCGGCTGAGGGCGCCCCAGGCCAGGGGCGTCCCAGCCCTTAGGCTTAGGGAGCCAATGGCCAGGGACCCCCCAGCACTTAGGATTTGGGAGCCCCTGGCTGGGACGCCCCAGCCCATAGGTTTTGGGAGCCCCAGGCCTGTGGCTCCGAGCCCTTAGGCTTTGAGAGCCCCACGCTTGTGGAGCCCCAGCTCTTAGGATTAGGGAACCCCTGGCCTGGGGCGCCCAAGCCCTTAGGATTTGGGAGCCCCAGGCCTGGGGCGCCCAGCTCTTCGGCTGAGGGCGCCCCAGGCCAGGGGCGTCCCAGCCCTTAGGCTTAGGGAGCCAATGGCCAGGGACCCCCCAGCACTTAGGATTTGGGAGCCCCAGGCTGGGACGCCCCAGCCCATAGGTTTTGGGAGCCCCAGGCCTGGGGCGCCCAGCCCTTAGGCTTTAGGAGCCCCAGGCTTGGGGCGCCCCAGCTCTTAGGCTTTGGGAGCCACAGGCCTGGGGCCCCCCAGCCCTTAGGCTTAGGGAGCATCAGGCCTGGGGGGACACAGCTCTTCGGCTTAGGGAGCCCCAGGCCTGGGGCGTCCCTGCCCTTAGGCTTTGGACGTCCTAGACCTGGGCGCCCCAGCCCTTCGGCTTAGGGAGCCCCTGGCCTGGGGTGCCCCAACCCTTAGGCTTTGGGAGCCCCACGCCTGGGGCGCCCCAGCCCTTAGGTTTTGTGAGCCCTAGGCCTGGGGCGTCCCTGCCCTTAGGCTTTGGGAGCCCAAGGCCTGGGGTGCCCCAGCCCTTAGGCTTAGGGAGCCCCAGACCGGGTCGCCCCAGCCCTTAGGCTTTGGGAGCCCCAGGCCCGGGGCGCCGCAGCGCTTAGGCTTTGGGATGCCCAGGCCTGGGGCGCCCCAGCCCTTAGGATTAGGTAGCCCCAGGATTCGGGGCACCGAGCCCTTAGGCTTATGGAGCCCCAGGCCTGAGGCGTCCCAGCCCTTAGGCTTAGGGAGCCCCAGGCCTGGTACGCCCCAGCCCTTAGGCGTAGGGAGCCTCTGGCATGGGGCACCCCAGCCCTTAGGCTTTGGGAGTCCCAGGCCTGGGGTGCCCCCGCCCGTAGACTTTGGGAGCCACGGCTTGGGGCGCCCCAGCCCTTAGGCTTTGGGAGCCCTAGGCCTGGGGTGCCCCAGCCCTTAGGCTTTGGGAGCCCCAGGCCTGGGGCGCCCAAGCCTTTAGGCTTTGGGACCCACAGGGCTGGGGCGCCCAAGCCCTTTGGTTTTTGGGAGCCCCAGGCCTGGGTTGCCCCAGGCCTTAGGATTTGGGAGCCCCAGGCTGGGACGCCCGAGCCCTTAGGCTTTGGGAGGCCCAGGCCTGGGTCGCCCCACCACTTAGGATTTGGGAGCCCCAGGCTGGGACGCCCAGCCCATAGGTTTTGGTAGCCCCAGGCCTGGGTCGCCAAGCCCTTAGGCTTTGGGAGCTCCAGGCCTGGGACGCCCAGCCCTTAGGCTTTGGGAGTCCCAGACATGGGGCGTCCCAGCCCTTAGGCTTTGGGAGTCCCAGACCTGGGCGCCCCAGCCCTTAGGCTTTGGGAGCCCCAGGCCTGGTATGCCCCAGCCCTTAGACTTAGGGAGCCCCTGGCCTGGGGCACCCCAGCCCTTTGGCTTTGGGAGCCACAGGCCTAGGGCGCCCCAGCCTTTCGGCTTTAGGAGCCCCAGGCTTGGGGCACCCCAGCTCTTAGGCTTTGGGAGCCACAGGCCTGGGGCCCCCCAGCCCTTAGGCTTAGGGAGCTCCAGGCCTGGGGGGACACAGCTCTTCGGCTTAGGGAGCCCCAGGCCTGGGGCGTCCCTGCCCTTAGACTTTGGGAGTCCTAGAACTGTGCGCCCCAGCCCTTAGGCTTTGGGAGCCCCAGGCCTGGTACGCCCCAGCCCTTAGGCTTAGAGAGCCCCTCGTCTGGGGCGCCCCAACCCTTAGGCTTTGGGAGCCCCATGCCTGGGGCGCTCCAGCCCTTAGGTTTTGTGAGCCCTAGGCCAGGGCGTCCCTGCCCTTAGCCTTTGGGAGCCCGAGACCGGGGTCGCCCCAGCCCTTAGGCTTTGGGAGCCCCAGGCCCGGGGCGCCCCAGCGCTTAGGCTTTGGGAGGACCAGGCCTGGGGCGCCTCAGCCCTTAGGATTAGGGAGCCCAAGGCCTCGGGGCACCCAGCCCTTAGGCTTATGGAGCCCCAGGCCTGAGGCGTCCCAGCCCTTTGGCTTAGGGTGCCCGAGGCCTGGTTAGCCCCAGCCCTTAGGCGTAGAGAGCCCCTGGCATGGGGCGCCCAAGCCCTAGGCTTTGGGAGCTCCAGGCCTGTGGTGCCCCAGCCCTGAGGCTTAGGGAGCCCTAGGCTGGGGCGCCCCAACCCTTAGGTTTTGGGAGTCCCAGACCTGGAACGCCCCAGCCCTTAGGCTTAGGGAGCCCTAGGCCTGGCGCGCCTCAGCTCTTAGGTTTAGGGAGCCCCTGGAATGGGGCGCAACAGCCCTTAGGCTTTGGGAGCCCCAGGCCTGGGGCGCCCAAACGCTTAGGCTTTGGGAGGCCCAGTTCTGCGGCGCCCCAGCCCTCAGACTGGGAGCCCTAGCCCTGGGGCACCCCAGCCCTTAGGCTTTGGGAGCCCAAGCCCTGGGCGCCCCAGCACTTAGGCTTTGGAAGTCCCAGGCCTGGGGCGCCCAAGCCCTTAGGCTTAGGTAGCCCCAGGCCAGGTGCGCCCCAGCCCTTAGTCTTAGGGAGCCCAAGGCCTGCGACGCCCCAGCCCTTCGGCTTAGGGAGCACCAGGCCTGGGGCGCCCCAGCTCTTAGGTTTAGGGAGCCCCTGGAATGGGGCGCCCCAGCCCTTAGGCTTTGGGAGCCCCAGGCCTGGGGCGCCCAAGCGCTTAGGCTTTTGGAGCCCCACGCCTGGGGCGCCACAACCCTTAGGCTTAGGGAGCCTCAGGCCTTGGGGCACCCAGCCCTTCGACTTAGGGTGCCCCAGGACTGGGGCGTCCCAGCCCTTAGGCTTAGGGATCCCATACCCTGGGAAGCCCCAGCCCTTCGGCTTAGGGCGCGACAGGACTAGGGAGCCCCAGCCCTTAGGCTTTGGTTGCCCCAGGCCTGGGGCGCCCCAGCCCATAGGTTTTGGGAGCCACAGGCCTGTGGCGCCCAGCCCTTAGGCTTTGGGAGCCACAGGCCTGGGGCGCCCCAGCCCTTAGACTTAGGGAGCCCAAGGCCTGCGACGCCCCAGCCCTTAGGCTTTGGGAGCCCTAAGCCTCAATGGCCCCAGCCCTTAGGCTTTGGGCGCCCCAGGCTGGGGCGCTATAGCCCTTCGGCATAGGGAGTACCAGACCTGGGGTGCCCCAGCTCTTAGGCTTAGGGATCCCAGGCCTGGGGCGCCCCAGCCCTTAGGCTTTTGGAGCCCCTGGCCGGGGCGCCCCAGCCCTTAGACTTTGGGAGCCCCAGGCCTGGGGCACCCCAGCCCTTAGGTTTTGGGAGCCCAAACCTGGGGCGCACCAGCCCTTAGACTTTGGGAGCCCCAGGCCTGGGGCGCCCCAGCCCTTAGGGTTTGGGAGCCCAAGGCCTGAGGCACCCTAAACCTTTGGCTTTTGGAGCCCCAGGCCTAGGGCTCCCCAGCCCTTCGGCATAGGGAGCCCCAGGCCAGGGGCGCCCCAGCCCTTAGGTTTAGGGAGCTCCAGGCCTGTGGTGCCCCAGCTCTGAGGCTTTGGGAGCCCCAGGCCTGGAGGCACCCAGCCTTAAGGCATAGGCAGCCCATGGCCTGTGACGCCCCAGCCCTTTGGCTTCGGGAGCCCAAGGCCAGCGACGCCCCAGCCCTTAGTCTTTGAGAGGCCCAGGCCTGGGGCGCCCCAGCCTTTATGCTTATGGAGCCCCAGGCCTGGGGCACCACAGCCCTTAGGCTTTGGGTGCCCCAGGCCTAGGGCGCCCCAGCCCTTCGGCTTAGGGAGCCCCAGGCCGGGGCGCCCCAGCCCTTAGGTTTGGGAGCCCCTGGCCTGGGGCACCTCAGCCCTTACGCTTTGGGAGCCCCAGCCGGGGCGCCACAGCCCTTAGGCTTTGGGAGTCCCAGGCCTGGGGCGCCCCAGCGCTTAGGCTTTGGGAGCCACAGGCCTGGGGCGCCCCAGCCCTTAGGATTTGGGAGCCCCAGGCTGGGACGCCACAGCCCATAGGTTTTGGGAGCCCCAGGCCTGGGACGCCAAGCCCTTAGGCTTTGGGAGCCCCAGGCCTGGGGCGCCCCAGCCCTTAGGTTTGGGAGCCGCAGACATGGGGCGTCCCAGCACTTAGGCTTTGGGAGTCCCAGACCTGGGCGCCCCAGCCCTTAGGCTTTGGGAGCCCCAGGCCTGGTTCGCCCCAGCCCTTAGACTTTGGGAGCCCCTGGCCTGGGGCACCCCAGCCCCTTGGCTTTGGGAGCGACATGCCTAGGGCGACCCAGCCTTTCGGCATAGGGAGCCCCAGGCCTGGGGCGCCCCAGCCCTTAGGCTTAGGGAGCACCAGGCCTGGGGGGGACACAGCTCTTCGGCTTAGGGAGCCCCAGCCTGGGGCGTCCCTGCCCTTAGGCTTAGGGAGCACCAGGCCTGGGGGGACACAGCTCTTCGGGTTAGGGAGCCCCAGGCCTGGGGCGTCCCTGCCCTTAGGCTTTGGGAGTCCTAGACCTGGGCGGCCCAGCCCTTAGGCTTTGGGAGCCCCAGGCCTGGTATGCCCCAGCCCTTAGGCTTAGGGAGCCCCTGGATTGGGGCGCCCCAACCCTTAGGCTTTGGGAGCCCCACGCCTGGTGCGCCCCAGCCCTTAGGTTTTGTGAGCCCTAGGCCTGGGGCGTCCCTGCCCTTAGGCTTTGGGAGCCCAAGGCCTGGGGTGCCCCAGCCCTTAGGCTTAGGGAGCCCCAGACCGGGGTCGCCCCAGCCCTTAGGCTTTGGGAGCCCCAGGCCCGGGGCGCCCCAGCGCTTAGGCTTTGGGAGGCCCAGGCCTGGGGCGCGCCAGCCCTTAGGTTTAGGGAGCCTCAGGCCTCGGAGCACTCAGGCCTTAGGCTTTTGGAGCCCCAGGCCTGAGGCGTCCCACTCCTTAGGCTTAGGGAGCCCCAGGCCTGGTACGCCCCAGCCCTTAGGCGTAGGGAGCCCCTGGCATGGGGCGCCCCAACCCTTAGGCTTTGGGAGTCCCAGGCCTGGGGCGCCCCCGCCCTTAGACTTTGGGAGCCCTAGGCCTGGGGTGCCCCAGCCCTTAGTCTTTGGGAGCCCCAGGATGGGGCGCCCAAGCCTTTAGGCTTTGGGACCCACAGGGCTGGGGCGCCCCAGCCCTTAGGGTTTGGGAGCCCCAGACTTGGGGCACCCCAGCCCTTAGGCTTTGGGAGTCCCAGGCCTGGGGCGCCCCAGCCCTTAGGCTTTGGGAGCCCCAGGCCAGGTAAGCCCCACCCCTTAGGATAAGGGAGCCCCTGGCCTGGGGCGCCCCAGCCCTTAGGCTTTGGGAGCCCCAGGCTTGGGGCACCCCAGCCCTTAGGGTTTGGGAGCCCCAGCCAGGTCGCCCCAGCCCTTAGACTTTGGGAGCCCAAGGCCTGGGGCGCCACAGCCCTTAGGCTTAGGGAGCCTCAGGCCTGGGGGCACCCAGCCCTTCTGTTTAGGGTGCCCCAGGCCTGGGGCGTCCCAGTCCTTAGGCTTAGGGAGCCCCAGGCCTGGCGCTCCCCAGCCCTTAGGTTTAGGGATCCCATACCCTGGGACGCCCCAGCCCTTCGGCTTAGGGCACGACAGGACTAGGGCGCCCAGCCCTTAGGCTTTGGGAGCCCCAGGCTTGGGGCACCCCAGCCCTTAGGCTTTGGGAGTCCCAGGCTTGGGACGCCCCAGCCCTAAGGCTTTGGGAGCCCCTGGCCAGGTATGCCCCAGCCCTTAGGATAAGGGAGTCCCTGGCATGGGGCGCCCCAGCCCTTAGGCTTAGTGAGCCCAATCCTGCGATGCCCCAGCCCTTAGGCTTGGGAGCCCCAGGCCGGTGCGCCCCAGCCCTTAGGCTTTAGGGGCCCCAGGCCTGGGGCGCCACAGCCCTTAGGTTTTGGGAACCCCAGGCCTGGGGCGCTCCAGCCCTTACGCTTTGGGAGTCCCATGCCTGGGCTGCCACAGGCCTTAGGATTTGGGAGCCCCAGGCTGGGACGCCTCAGCCCATAGGTTTTGGGAGTCCCAGGCCTGTGGCGCCCAGCCCTTAGGCTTTGGGAGCCACAGGCCTGGAGCGCCCCAGCCCTTAGGCTTAGGGAGCCCCAGGCCTGGGGGGACCCAGCTCTTTGGCTTAGGGAGCCCCAGGCCTGGGGCGTCCCAGCCCTTAGGCTTAGGGAGACCCAGGCCTGGGGCGCCCCAGCCTTTAGGTTTTGGGTTTCCCAGACCTGGGGCTCCCAAACCCTTAGGTTTTGGGAGCCCTAAGCATGGAACGCCCCAGCCCTTAGGCTTAGGGAGCCCCTGGGCTGGGGCGCCCCAGCCCTTAGGCTTTGCGAGCCCCAATCCTGGGTTGCCCAGGCCTTAGGTTTTGGGAGCCCCAGGCCGGGGACTCCCCAGCCCTTAGGCTTAGGGAGGCCAAGGCCTGCGATGCCCCTGCCATTAGGCTTTGAGAGCCCCAAGCCTCAAGCGCCCCAGCCCTTAGGCTTAGGGAGCCCCAGGTTGGGGCGCCATAGCCCTTAGGCTTTGGGAGTCCAAGCCTGGGGCGCACAAGCCCTTAGGCTTTGGGAGCCCAAGACTGAAGCGCCCCAGCCCTTAGGCTTAAGGAGCCCCAGGCTGTGGCGCCACAGCCCTTAGGCTTTTGGCGCCCCAGGCCTAGGGCACCCGAGCCCTTCGGCATAGGGAGTACCAGGCCTGGGGTGCCCCAGCCCTTAGGCTTAGGGATCCCTGTCTTGGGGCGCCCCAGCACTTAGGCTTTTGGAGCCCCTGGCCGGGGAGCCCCAGCCCTTAGACTTTGGGAGCCCCAGGCCTGGGGCGCCCCAGCCCTTAGGCTTTGGGAGCCCAAGCCTGGGGCGCCCCAGCCCTTAGGTTTTGGGAGCCCAAGCCTGGGGCGCACCAGCCCTTAGACTTTGGGAGGCCCAGGCCTGGGGCGCCCCAGCCCTTAGACTTTGGGAGCCCCAGGACTGAGGCACCCTAAACCTTTGGCTTTGGGAGCCCCAGGCCCGGGCTCCCCAGCTCTTAGGCTTAGGGAGCCACAGGCCTGGGGCGCCCCAACCCTTAGACTTAGGGGTCCTCTGGCCTGGGGCACCACAGCACTTTGTCTTAGGGAGCCCCAGACCTAGGGCGCCCCAGCCCTTAGGCTGTGGGAGCTCCAGGCCTGTGGCGCCCCAGCCCTGAGTCTTTGGGAGCCCCAGGCCTGGGGGCACCCAGCCCTAAGGCATAGGGAGCCCATGGCCTGTGACGCCCCAGCCCTTAGGCTTCGGGAGCCCAAGGCCTGCGATGCTCCAGCCCTTAGGGTTTGGGAGCCCCAGGCCTGGGGTGCCCCAGCCCTTAGTCTTACGGAGCCCCAGGCCTGGTGCGCCACAGCCCTTAGGCTTTGGGTGCCCCAGGCCTAGGGTGCCCCAGCCCTTCGGCTTAGGGAGCCCCAGACCTAGGGTGCCCCAGCCCTTCGGCTTAGGGAGCCCCAGCCTTGGGGCCCCCAAGCCCTTAGGTGTAGGGAGCCCCTGGCCTGGGGCGCCTCAGTCTTTAGGCTTTGGAAGCCCCAGGCGGGGCGCCACAGCCCATAGGCTTTGGGAGCCCCAGGCCTGGGGCGCCCCAGCGCTTAGGGTTTGGGAGCCCCACGCCTGGGGCGCCCCAGCCCATAGGCTTAGGGGGCCCCAGGCCTGGGGGCACCCAGCCTTTCGGAGCCCCAGGCCTGGGGCTTCCAAGCCCTTAGGCATAGGGAGCCCCAAGCCTGGGGCGCCCCAGCCCTTAGGCTTAGGGAGCCCAGCCTGCGACGCCCCAGCCCTTAGGCTTTGGGAGCCCCAGGCCTGTGGCACCCCAGCCCTTAGGTTTGGAAGTCCCAGGCCTGGTACGCCCCAGCCCTTAGGTTTATGGAGCCCCTGGCCTGGGGTGCCCCAGCCCTTAGGCTTTGGGAGCCCCAGGCCTGGGGCGCCCCAGCCCTTAGGCTTACGGAGCCCAAGGCCTGGGGCGCCCCAGCCCTTAGGTTTTGGGAGCCCCAGGCCAGGGGCGCCCCAGCCCTTAGGCTTCGGGAGCCCAAGGCATGCGACGCCCCAGCCCTTCGACTTTGGGATCCCCAGGCCTGGGGCCCCCCAGCCCTTAGGTTTTGGGAGCCATGGGCCTGGGGCGCCTCTGCCCTTAGGCTTTGGGAGTCCCGGGCCTGGGGCACCCCAGCCCTTAGGCTAAGGGAGCCCCAGGCCTTGGGCGCCCCAGCACTTAGGCTTAGGGAGCCCCAGGCCTTGGGCGCCCCAGCACTTAGGCTTAGGGAGCCTCTGGCCTGGGGCGCCACAGCCCTTTGTCTTAGGAAGCCAAAGGCCTGGGGTGCCCCGACCCTTAGGTTTTGGGAGCCCCAGACCTGGGGCGTCCCAGCCCCTAGGATTTGGGAGCCCCAGCCCGGGGGCGCGCCAGCCGTCAGGCTTTGGCATCCCAAGCCTGGTGCGACCCAGCCCTTAGGTTTTGGGAGCCAAAGCCTGGGGCGCCCTAGCCCTTAGGCTTTGGGAGCCGCAGGCCTGGGGCGCCCCAGCCCTTAGGCTTTGGAAGCCCCTGGCCTGGGTCGCCCCAGCCCTTAGGATTTGGAAGCCCGAGGCCTGGAGCGCCCCAGCCCATAGGTTTTGGGAGCCCCAGGCCTGTGGCTCTGAGCCCTTAGGCTTTGAGAGCCCCACGCTTGGGGCGCCCCAGCTCTTAGGCTTAGGGAACCCCTGGCCTGGGGCGCCCAAGCCCTTAGGACTTGGGAGCCCCAGGCCTGGGGCGTCCCAGCCCTTAGGCTTAGGGAGCCAATGGCCAGGGACCCCCCAGCACTTAGGATTTGGGAGCCCCAGGCTGGGACGCCCCAGCCCATAGGTTTTGGGAGCCCCAGGCCTGGGACGCCAAGCCCTTAGGCTGTGGGAGCCCCAGGCTTGGGGCGCCCCAGCCTTTAGGCTTTGGGAGCCCAGACATGGGGCGTCCCAGCCCTTAGGCTTTGGGAGTCCCAGACATGGGCGCCCCAGCCCTTAGGCTTTGGGAGCCCCAGGCCTGGTACGCCGCAGCCCTTAGACTTAGGGAGCCCCTGGCCTGGGGCACCCCAGCCCTTTGGCTTTGGGAACCACAGGCCTAGGGCGCCCCAGCCTTTCGGCATAGGGAGCCCCAGGCCTGGGGCACCCCAGCCCTTAGGATTTGGGAGCCCCAGGCTGGGTCGCCCCAGCCCATAGGTTTTGGGAGCCCCAGGCCTGGGGCGCCCAGCCCTTAGGCTTTAGGAGCCCCAGGCTTGGGGCGCCCCAGCTCTTAGGCTTTGGGAGCCACAGGCCTTGGGCCCCCCAGCCCTTAGGCTTAGGGAGCACCAGGCCTGGGGGGACACAGCTCTTCGGCTTAGGGAGCCCCAGGCCTGGGGCGTCCCTGCCCTTAGGCTTTGGAAGTCCTAGACCTGGGCGCCCCAGCCCTTCGGCTTAGGGAGCCCCTGGCCTGGGGTGCCCCAACCCTTAGGCTTTGGGAGCCTCACGCCTGGGGCGCCCCAGCCCTTAGGTTTTGTGAGCCCTAGGCCTGGGGCGTCCCTGCCCTTAGGCTTTGGGAGCCCAAGGCCTGGGGTGCCCCAGCCCTTAGGCTTAGGGAGCCCCAGACCGGGTCGCCCCAGCCCTTAGGCTTTGGGAGCCCCAGGCCCGGGGCGCCGCAGCGCTTAGGCTTTGGGATGCCCAGGCCTGGGGCGCCCCAGCCCTTAGGATTAGGTAGCCCCAGGATTCGGGGCACCGAGCCCTTAGGCTTATGGAGCCCCAGGCCTGAGGCGTCCCAGCCCTTAGGCTTAGGGAGCCCCAGGCCTGGTACGCCCCAGCCCTTAGGCGTAGGGAGCCTCTGGCATGGGGCACCCCAGCCCTTAGGCTTTGGGAGTCCCAGGCCTGGGGTGCCCCCGCCCGTAGACTTTGGGAGCCCCTGCTTGGGGCTCCCCAGCCCTTAGGCTTTGGGAGCCCTAGGCCTGGGGTGCCCCAGCCCTTAGGCTTTGGGAGCCCCAGGCCTGGGGCGCCCAAGCCTTTAGGCTTTGGGACCCACAGGGCTGGGGCGCCCAAGCCCTTTGGTTTTTGGGAGCCCCAGGCCTGGGTTGCCCCAGGCCTTAGGATTTGGGAGCCCCAGGCTGGGACGCCCCAGCCCATAGGTTTTGGGAGCCCCAGGCCTGGGTCGCCAAGCCGTTAGGCTTTGGGAGCCCCAGGCCTGGGGCGCCCAGCCCTTAGGCTTTGGGAGTCCCAGACATGGGGCGTCCCAGCCCTTAGGCTTTGGGAGTCCCAGACCTGAGCGCCCCAGTCCTTAGGCTTTGGGAGCCCCAGGCCTGGTACGCCCCAGCCCTTAGACTTAGGGAGCCCCTGGCCTGGGGCACCCCAGCCCTGTGGCTTTGGGAGCCACAGGCCTAGGGCGCCCCAGCCTTTCGGCTTTAGGAGCCCCAGGCTTGGGGCACCCCAGCTCTTAGGCTTTGGGAGCCACAGGCCTGGGGCCCCCCAGCCCTTAGGCTTAGGGAGCTCCAGGCCTGGGGGGACACAGCTCTTCGGCTTAGGGAGCCCCAGGCCTGGGGCGTCCCTGCCCTTAGAATTTGGGAGTCCTAGACCTGTGCGCCTCAGCCCTTAGGCTTTGGGAGCCCCAGGCCTGGTACGCCCCAGCCCTTAGGCTTAGAGAGCCCCTCGTCTGGGGCGCCCCAACCCTTAGGCTTTGGGAGCCCCATGCCTGGGGCGCTCCAGCCCTTAGGTTTTGTGAGCCCTAGGCCAGGGCGTCCCTGCCCTTAGCCTTTGGGAGCCCGAGACCGGGGTCGCCCCAGCCCTTAGGCTTTGGGAGCCCCAGGCCCGGGGCGCCCCAGCGCTTAGGCTTTGGGAGGACCAGGCCTGGGGCGCCCCAGCCCTTAGGATTAGGGAGCCCAAGGCCTCGGGGCACCCAGCCCTTAGGCTTATGGAGCCCCAGGCCTGAGGCGTCCCAGCCCTTAGGCTTAGGGAGCCCGAGGCCTGGTACGCCCCAGCCCTTAGGCGTAGAGATCCCCTGGCATGGGGCGCCCCAGCCCTAGGCTTTGGGAGTCCCAGGCCTGGGGCGCCCCCGCCCTTAGATTTTGGGAGCCCCGACCTGGGGCGCCCCCGCCCTTAGGCTTTGGGAGCCCTAGGCATGGGGTGCCCCAGCCCTTAGGATTTGGGAGCCCTAGGCCTGAGGTGCCCCAGCCCTTAGGCTTTGGGAGCTCCAGGCTGGGGCGGCCAAGCCTTTAGGCTTTGGGACCCACAGGGCTGGGGCGCCCCTGCCCTTAGGGTTTGGGAGCCCCAGGCCTGGGGGGCCCCAGCCCTTAGGATTTGGGAGCCCCAGGCTGGGACGCCCCAGCCCATAGGTTATGGGAGCCCCAAGCCTGCGATGCCCAGCCCTTAGGCTTTGGGAGCCCCAGGCCTGGTTCGCCCCAGCCCTTAGGCGTTGGGAGCCCCAAGCATGGGGTGCCCCAACCCATAGGCTTAGGGAGCCCTAGGCCTGGGGCGCCTCTGCCCTTAGGCTTTTGGAGCCCCAGGCCTGGGGGCCCCAGCCCTTAGGCTTAGGGAGTCCCTGTCCTGGGGCGCCCCAGCCCTTAGGCTTAGGGAGCCTCTGGCCTGGGGCGCCCCAGCCCTTTGTTTTAGGGATCCCCAGGCCTAGGGCGCTCCAACCCTTAGGCTTTGGGAGCCCCAGGCCTTGGGCGCCCCAGCCCTTAGGCTTTGGGTGCCCCAGGCCTGGGGTGCCCCGGCCCTTAGGCTTTGGGAGCTCCAGGCCTGTGGTGCCACAGCCATTAGGCTTTGGGAACCCCAGGCCTGGGGCGCCCCCGCGCTTAGGTTTAGGGAGCCACTGGCCTGGGGCGCCTCAATCTTTAGGCTTTGGAAGCCCCAGCCGGGGCGCCACAGCCCATAGGCTTTGGGAGCCCCAGGCCTGGGGCGCCCCAGCGCTTAGGGTTTGGGAGCCCCACGCCGGGGGCGCCCCAGTCCTTAGGCTTAGGGGGCCCCAGGCCTGGGGGCACCCAGCCTTTCGGAGCCCCAGGCCTGGGGCTTCCCAGCCCTTAGGCATAGGGAGCCCCAGGCCTGGGGCGCCCCAGCCCTTAGGCGTACGGAGCCCAAGGCCTGGGGCGCCCCAGCCCTTAGGTTTTGGGAGCCCCAGGCCAGGGGCGCCCCAGCCCTTAGGCTTTCGGGAGCCCAAGTCCTGCGACGCCCCAGCCCTTCGGCTTAGGGAGCCCCAGGCCTGGGGCGCCCCAGCGCTTAGGCTTTCAGAGCCCCACGTCTGGGGCGCCTCAGCCCTTCGGCTTAGGGCTCGACAGTCCGAGGGCGCCCCAGCTCTTCGGCATAGGGAGCCCCAGGCCTGGTACGCCCCATCCCTTAGGTTAGGGAGCCCCAGGCCTGGCGCGCCCTAGCCCTTAGGCTTTGGGAGCCCAAGCCTGAGGCCCCCAAGCCCTTAGGCTTTGGGAGGCCTGGGTGTGCGGCGCCCTAGCCCTTAGACTGGGAGCCCTAGCCCTGGGGCACCCCAGCCCTTAGGCTTTGGGAGCCCAAGCCCTGGTCGCCCCAGCACTTAGTCTTTGGAAGTCCTAGGCCTGGGGCGCCCCAGCCCTTAGGCTTAGGTAGCCCAAGCCCTGGGGCACCCCAGCTCTTAGGCTTTGGGAGCCCCAGGCAGGGGGCGCCCCAGCCCTTAGGCTTTGGGAGCCCTAGGCCTGGGGTGCCCCAGCCCTTAGGCTTTGGGAGCCCCAGGCCTGGGGCGCCCAAGCCTTTAGACTTTGGGACCCACAGGGCTGGGGCGCCCAAGCCCTTTGGTTTTTGGGAGCCCCAGGCCTGGGTTGCCCCAGGCCTTAGGATTTGGGAGCCCCAGGCTGGGACGCCCGAGCCCTTAGGCTTTGGGAGGCCCATGCCTGGGTCGCCCCACCACTTAGGATGTGGGAGCCCCAGGCTGGGACGCCCCAGCCCATAGGTTTTGGGAGCCCCAGGCCTGGGTCGCCAAGCCCTTAGGCTTTGGGAGCCCCAGGCCTGGGGTGCCCAGCCCTTAGGCTTTGGGAGTCCCAGACATGGGGCGTCCCAGCCCTTAGGCTTTGGGAGTCCCAGACCTGAGCGCCCCAGCCCTTAGGCTTTGGGAGCCCCAGTCCTGGTACGCCCCAGCCCTTAGACTTAGGGAGCCCCTGGCCTGGGGCACCCCAGCCCTTTGGCTTTGGGAGCCACAGGCCTAGGGCGCCCCAGCCTTTTGGCTTTAGGAGCCCCAGGCTTGGGGCACCCCAGCTCTTAGGCTTTGGGAGCCACAGGCCTGGGGCCCCCCAGCCGTTAGGCTTAGGGAGCTCCAGGCCTGGGGGGACACAGCTCTTCGGCTTAGGGAGCCCCAGGCCTGGGGCGTCCCTGCCCTTAGACTTTGGGAGTCCTAGACCTGTGCGCCCCAGCCCTTAGGCTTAGAGAGCCCCTCGTCTGGGGCGCCCCAACCCTTAGGCTTTGGAAGCCCCATGCCTGGGACGCTCCAGCCCTTAGGTTTTGTGAGCCCTAGGCCAGGGCGTCCCTGCCCTTAGCCTTTGGGAGCCCGAGACCGGGGTCGCCCCAGCCCTTAGGCTTTGGGAGCCCCAGGCCCGGGGCGCCCCAGCGCTTAGGCTTTGGGAGGACCAGGCCTGGGGCGCCCCAACCCTTAGGATTAGGGAGCCCAAGGCCTCGGGGCACCCAGCCCTTAGGCTTATGGAGCCCCAGGCCTGAGGCGTCCCAGCCCTTAGGCTTAGGGAGCCCGAGGCCTGGTACGCCGCAGCCCTTAGGCGTAGAGAGCCCCTGGCATGGGGCGCCCCAGCCCTAGGCTTTGGGAGTCCCAGGCCTGGGGCGCCCCCGCCCTTAGACTTTGGGAGCCCTAGGCCTGGGGTGCCCCAACCCTTAGGCTTTGGGAGCCCTAGGCATGGGGTGCCCCAGCCCTTAGGATTTGGGAGCCCTAGGCCTGGGGTGCCCCAGCCCTTAGGCTTTGGGAGCTCCAGGCTGGGGCGGCCAAGCCTTTAGGCTTTGGGACCCACAGGGCTGGGGCGCCCCTGCCCTTAGGGTTTGGGAGCCCCAGGCCTGGGGGGCCCCAGCCCTTAGGATTTGGGAGCCCCAGGCTGGGACGCCCCAGCCCATAGGTTATGGGAGCCCCAAGCCTGCGATGCCCAGCCCTTAGGCTTTGGGAGCCCCAGGCCTGGTTCGCCCCAGCCCTTAGGCGTTGGGAGCCCCAAGCATGGGGTGCCCCAACCCATAGGCTTAGGGAGCCCTAGGCCTGGGGCGCCTCTGCCCTTAGGCTTTTGGAGCCCCAGGCCTGGGGGCCCCAGCCCTTAGGCTTAGGGAGTCCCTGTCCTGGGGCGCCCCAGCCCTTAGGCTTAGGGAGCCTCTGGCCTGGGGCGCCCCAGCCCTTTGTTTTAGGGATCCCCAGGCCTAGGGCGCTCCAACCCTTAGGCTTTGGGAGCCCCAGGCCTTGGGCGCCCCAGCCCTTAGGCTTTGGGTGCCCCAGGCCTGGGGTGCCCCGGCCCTTAGGCTTTGGGAGCTCCAGGCCTGTGGTGCCACAGCCATTAGGCTTTGGGAACCCCAGGCCTGGGGCGCCCCCGTCCTTAGGTTTAGGGAGCCACTGGCCTGGGGCGCCTCAATCTTTAGGCTTTGGAAGCCCCAGCCGGGGCGCCACAGCCCATAGGCTTTGGGAGCCCCAGGCCTGGGGCGCCCCAGCGCTTAGGGTTTGGGAGCCCCACGCCTGGGGCGCCCCAGTCCTTAGGCTTAGGGGGCCCCAGGCCTGGGGGCACCCAGCCTTTCGGAGCCCCAGGCCTGGGTCGCCCCAGCCCTTAGGCTTAGGTAGCCCAAGCCCTGGGGCACCCCAGCTCTTAGGCTTTGGGAGCCCCAGGCAGGGGGCGCCCCAGCCCTTAGGCTTTGGGTGTCCCAGGCCTGGGGCGCCCCAGCCCTTAGGCTTTGGGAGCCGTAGGCCTGGTATGCCCCAGCCCTTAGACTTAGGGAGCCCCGGGCCTCGGGCGCACCATCCCTTAGGCTTTGGGAGCCCCAGGTCTGCGGAGCCCCAGCCCTTAGACTGGGAGCCCTAGCCCTGGGGCACCGCAGCCCTTAGGCTTTGGGAGCCCAAGCCCTGGGCGCCCCAGCACTTAGGCTTTGGAAGTCCAAGGCCTGGGGCGCCCCAGCCCTTAGGCTTTGGGAGCCCCAGTCTAGGGGTGCCCCAGCCCTTAGGCTTTGGAAGGCCCAGGTCTGCGGCGCCCCGGCCCTTAGGATTTGGGAGCCCCAGGCCTGGGGCGCCCTGCCCTTAGGCTTAGGAAGCCCCAGGCCTGGGGTGGCCCAACCCTTAGGCTTACGGAGCCCCAGTCCTGGGTACCCCAGCTCTTAGGCTTAGGGAGCCCCAGGCCTGGGGCGCCCCAGCCCTTGGGCTTTGGGAGCTCCAGACCTGGGGCACTCCAGCCTTTTGGCTTAGGGAGCCCCAGGACTGGGAAGCACCAGCCTTTAAGCTTTGGGAGCCCCAGGTCTTGGACGCCCCAGCCCCAGGCTTAGGGAGCCCCAGGTTGGGGCACTACAGCCTTTAGGCTTAAGGAGGCCCAGACTTGGGGCGCCGCAGCCCTTAGGATTTGGGATCTCCAACCCTGGGGCACCCCAGCCCTTAGGCTTAGGGAGCCCAACGCCTTGGGCGCTCCAGCCCTTAGGCTTAGGGAGCCCAACGCCTTGGGCGCCCCAACCCTTAGGCTTAGGGAGCCCCTGGCCTGGGGTGCCACAGCCCTTAGGATTTGGGAGCCCCAGGCCTGGGGCGCCCAAGCCTTTAGGATTTGGGAGCTCCAGGCCTGGGGCGCCCAAGCCTTTAGGATTTGGGAGCCCCAGGCCTGGGGCGCCCGAGCCCTTAGGCTTTGGGTGCCCTAGGCCTGGGGCGACCCAGCCCTTAGGCTTTGGGAGCCCCAGGAATGGGGCACCCCAGCCATTAGGCTTTGGGAGCCCCATCGAGGCGCCCCAGCCCTTAGGCTTTGGGAGCCCCAGGCCTGTCGCGCCCCAGCGCTTAGGCTTTGGGAGCCCCACGTCTGGGGCGCCCCAGCCCTTAGGCTTAGGGAGCCCAAGGCCTGCGACGCCCCAGCCCTTCGGCTTAGGGAGCACCAGGCCTGGGGCGCCCCAGCTCTTAGGTTTAGGGAGCCCCTGGCCTGGGGGGACCCAGCTCTTTGGCTTAGGGAGCCCCAGACCCGAATCGTCCCTGCCCTTAGGCTTAGGGAGCCCATGGCCTGGGACGCCCCAGCCCTTCGGCTTAGGGCTCGACAGTCCTAGGGCGCCCCAGGCCTTCGGCATAGGGAGCCCTAGGCCTGGTACGCCCCATCCCTTATGCTTAGGGAGCCCCAGCCTGGCGCGCCCCAGCCCTTAGGCTTTGGGAGCCCAAACCTGGGGCCCCCAAGCCCTTAGGCTTTGGGAGGCCCAGGTCTGCGGCGCCCCAGCCTTTAGACTGGGAGCCCTAGCCCTGGGGCACCCCAGCCCTTAGGCTTTGGGAGCCCAAGCCCTGGGCGCCCCAGCACTTAGGCTTTGGAAGTTTCAGGCCTGGGGCGCCCCAGCCCTTGGGCTCATGTCGCCCCAGCCCTGGGGCACACCAGCTCTTAGGCTTTGGGAGCCCGAAGGCAGGGGGCGCCCCAGCCCTTAGGCTTTGGGAGCCCCAGTCTAGGGGTGCCCCAGCCCTTCGGCTTTGGAAGGCCCAGGTGTGCGGCGTCACGGCCGTTAGGCTTTGGGAGCCCCAGGCCTGGGGGCCCTGCCCTTAGGCTTAGGAAGCCCCAGGCCTGGGGCGGCCCAACCCTTAGGCTTAGGGAGCCCCCGCCCTGGGCGCCCCAGCTCTTAGGCTTAGGGTGCCCCAGGCCTGTGGCGCCCCAGCCCTTAGGCTTTGGGAGTCCCAGGCCTGGGACGCCCCAGCCCTTCCGCTTAAGGCGCGAAAGGCCTAGTTTGCCCGAGCCCTTAGGTTTCGGGAGCCCCAGGCCTGTGGCACCCCAGCCCTTAGGTTTGGGAGTCCCAGGCCTGGTACGCCCCAGCCCTTAGGTTTAGGGAGCCCCTGGCCTGGGGCACCCCAGCCCTTAGGGTTTGGGAGCCCCAGGCCTGGGGCGCCCCAGCCCTCAGCTTTGGGAGCCCCAGGCCTGGGGCGCCCCAGCCCTTAGGCTTTGGGAGCCCCAGGCCTGTGGCGCCCCAGCCCTTAGGCTTAGGGAGCCCCAGGCCTGGGGGGACCCAGCTCTTCGTCTTAGGGAGCCCCAGGCCTGAGTCGTCCCTGCCCTTAGGCTTAGGGATCCCATGGCCTGGGACGCCCCAGCCCTTCGGCTTAGGGCGCGACAGTCCTAGGGCGCCCCAGCCCTTAGGATTTGGGAGCCCCAGGCTGGGACGCCCCAGCCCATAGGTTTTGGGAGCCCCAGGCCTGTGGCGGCCAGCCCTTAGGCTTTGGGAGCCACAGGCTTGGGGCGCCCCAGCCCTTAGGCTTAGGGAGCCCCAGGCCTGGGGGGACCCAGCTCTTCGGTTTAGGGGGCCCCAGGCCTGGGGCGTCCCAGCCCTTAAACTTAGGGAGCCCCAGGCCTGGGGTGCCCCAGCCGTTAGGTTTTGGGTTTCCCAAAGCTGGGGGCCCCCAACCCTTAGGTTTTGGGAGCCCCAGACCTGGAACGCCCCAGCCCTTAGGCTTAGGTAGCCCTAGGCCTGGCGCGCTCCAGCCCTTAGGCTTTGGGAGCCCAAGCCTGGGGCGCCCAAGCCCTTAGGCTTTGTGAGGCCCAGGTCTGCGGCGCCCCAGCCGTTAGACTGGGAGCTCTAGCCCTGGGGCACCCCAGCCCTTAGGCTTTGGGATCCCAAGCCCTGGGCGCCCCAGCACTTAGGCTTTGGAAGTCCCAGGCCTTGGGCGACCCAGCCCTTAGGCTTAGGTAGCCCCAGGCAGGGGGCGCCCCAGCCCTTAGGCTTTGGGAGCCCCAGTCTAGGGGTGCCCCAGCCCTTAGGCTTTGGAAGGGCCAGGTCTGCGGCGACCCGGCCCTTAGGCTTTGGGAGCCCCTGGCCTGGGGCGCCCTGCCCTTAGGCTTAGGAAGCCCCAGGCCTGGGGCGGCCCAACCCTTAGGCTTAGGGAGCCCCAGCCCTGGGCGCCCCAGCTCTTAGGCGTAGGGAGCCCCAGGCCTGGGGCGCCCCAGCCCTTAGGCTTTGGGAGCCCCAGGCCCGGGGCGCCCCAGCCCTTAGGCTTCGGGAGCCCAAGGCCTGTGACGCCCCAGCCCTTCGGCTTAGGGAGCCGCTGGCCTGGGGCGCCTCACCCCTTAGGCTTTGGGAGCCCCATCGGGGAGCCCCAGCCCTTTGGCTTTGGGAGCCCCAGGCTGTGGCGCCCCAGCGCTTAGGCTTTGGGAGCCCCAGGCCTGTGGCGCCCCAGCCCTTAGGCTTAGGGAGCCCCAGGCCTGGGGGGACCCAGCTCTTCGGCTTAGGGAGCCCCAGGCCTGAGTCGTCCCTGCCCTTAGGCTTAGGGATCTCATGGCCTGGGACGCCCCAGCGCTTTGGCTTAGGGCGCGACAGTCCTAGGGCGCCCCAGCCCTTAGGATTTGGGAGCCCCAGGCTGGCACGCCCCAGCCCATAGGTTTTGGGAGCCCCAGGCCTGTGGCGCCCAGCCCTTAGGCTTTGGGAGCCACAGGCCTGGGGCGCCCCAGCCCTTAGGCTTAGGGAGCCCCAGGCCTGAGGGGACACAGCTCTTCGGCTTAGGGAGCCCCAGGCCTGGGGCGTCCCAGCCCTTAAGCTTAGGGAGCCCCAGGCCTGGGGCGCCGCAGCCGTTAGGTTTTGGGTTTCCCAAACCTGGGGCGCCCCAACCCTTAGGTTTTGGGAGCACCAGACCTGGAACGCCCCAGCCCTTAGGCTTAGGGAGCCCCAGGCCTGGGGCGCCCCAACCCTTAGGTTTTGGGAGCACCAGACCTGGAACGCCCCAGCCCTTAGGCTTAGGGAGCCCCAGGCCTGGCGCGCCCCAGCCCTTAGGCTTTGGGAGCCCAAGCCTCGGGCTCCCAAGCCCTTAGGCTTTGGGAGGCCCAGGTCTGCGGCGCCCCAGCCCTTAGCCTCGGAGCCCTAGCCCTGGGGCGCCCCAGCCCTTGGGCTTTGGGAGCTCCAGACCTGGGGCACTCCAGTCTTTTGGCTTAGGGAGCCCCAGGACTGGGAAGCACCAGCCCTTAGGCTTAGGTAGCCCCAGGCAGTGGGCGCCCCAGCCCTTAGGCTTTGGGAGCCCCAGTCTAGGGGTGCCACAGCCCTTAGGCTTTGGAAGGCCCAGCTCTTCGGCTTAGGGAGCCACAGGCCTGGGGCGTCCCAGCCCTTAAGCTTAGGGAGCCCCAGGCCTGGGGCGCCCCAGCCGTTAGGTTTTGGGAGTCCCAGACCTGGAACGCCCCAGCCCTTAGGCTTAGGGAGCCCTAGGCCTGGCGCGCCTCAGCTCTTAGGTTTAGGGAGCCCCTGGAATGGGGCGCACCAGCCCTTAGGCTTTGGGAGCCCCAGGCCTGGGGCGCCCAAGCGCTTAGGCTTTGGGAGGCCCAGTTCTGCGGCGCCCCAGCCCTCAGACTGGGAGCCCTAGCCCTGGGGCACCCCAGCCCTTAGGCTTTGGGAGCCCAAGCCCTGGGCGCCCCAGCACTTAGGCTTTGGAAGTCCCAGGCCTGGGGCGCCCAAGCCCTTAGGCTTAGGTAGCCCCAGGCCAGGTGCGCCCCAGCCCTTAGTCTTAGGGAGCCCAAGGCCTGCGACGCCCCAGCCCTTCGGCTTAGGGAGCACCAGGCCTGGGGCGCCCCAGCTCTTAGGTTTAGGGAGCCCCTGGAATGGGGCGCCCCAGCCCTTAGGCTTTGGGAGCCCCAGGCCTGGGGCGCCCAAGCGCTTAGGCTTTTGGAGCCCCACGCCTGGGGCGCCACAACCCTTAGGCTTAGGGAGCCTCAGGCCTTGGGGCAATCAGCCCTTCGACTTAGGGTGCCCCAGGACTGGGGCGTCCCAGCCCTTAGGCTTAGGGATCCCATACCCTGGGAAGCCCCAGCCCTTCGGCTTAGGGCGCGACAGGACTAGGGAGCCCAAGCCCTTAGTCTTTGGTTGCCCCAAGCCTGGGGCCCCCCAGCCCATAGGTTTTGGGAGCCACAGGCCTGTGGCGCCCAGCACTTAGGCTTTGGGAGCCACAGGCCTGGGGCGCCCCAGCCCTTAGACTTAGGGAGCCCAAGCCTGCGACGCCCCAGCCCTTAGGCTTTGGGAGCCCCAAGCCTCAATGGCCCCAGCCCTTAGGCTTTGGGCGCCCCAGGCTGGGGCGCTATAGCCCTTCGGCATAGGGAGTACCAGACCTGGGGTGCCCCAGCTCTTAGGCTTAGGGATCCCTGGCCTGGGGCGCCCCAGCCCTTAGGCTTTTGGAGCCCCTGGCCGGGGCGCCCCAGCCCTTAGACTTTGGGAGCCCCAGGCCTGGGGCACCCCAGCCCTTAGGTTTTGGGAGCCCAAACCAGGGGCGCACCAGCCCTTAGACTTTGGGAGCCCCAGGCCTGGGGCGCCCCAGCCCTTAGGGTTTGGGAGCCCCAGGCCTGAGGCACCCTAAACCTTTGGCTTTTGGAGCCCCAGGCCTAGGGCTCCCCAGCCCTTCGGCATAGGGAGCCCCAGGCCTGGGGCGCCCCAGCCCTTAGGTTTTGGGAGCTCCAGGCCTGTGGTGCCCCAGCCCTGAGGCTTTGGGAGCCCCAGGCCTGGAAGAACCCAGCCTTAAGGCATAGGCAGCCCATGGCCTGTGACGCCCCAGCCCTTTGGCTTCGGGAGCCCAAGGCCAGCGACGCCCCAGCCCTTAGTCTTTGAGAGGCCCAGGCCTGGGGCGCCCCAGCCTTTATGCTTATGGAGCCCCAGGCCAGGGGCACCACAGCCCTTAGGCTTTGGGTGCCCCAGGCCTAGGGCGCCCCAGCCCTTCGGCTTAGGGAGCCCCAGGCCGGGGCGCCCCAGCCCTTAGGTTTGGGAGCCCCTGGCCTGGGGCACCTCAGCCCTTACGCTTTGGGAGCCCCAGCCGGGGCGCCACAGCCCTTAGGCTTTGGGAGCCCCAGGCCTGGGGCGCCCCAGCGCTTAGGCTTTGGGAGCCACAGGCCTGGGGCGCCCCAGCCCTTAGGATTTGGGAGCCCCAGGCTGGGACGCCACAGCCCATAGGTTTTGGGAGCCCCAGGCCTGGGACGCCAAGCCCTTAGGCTTTGGGAGACCCAGGCCTGGGGCGCCCCAGCCCTTAGGTTTTGGAGCCGCAGACATGGGGCGTCCCAGCACTTAGGCTTTGGGAGTCCCAGACCTGGGCACCCCAGCCCTTAGGCTTTGGGAGCCCCAGGCCTGGTTCGCACCAGCCCTTAGACTTTGGGAGTCCCTGGCCTGGGGCACCCCAGCCCTTTGGCTTTGAGAGCGACAGGCCTAGGGCGACCCAGCCTTTCGGCATAGGGAGCCCCAAGCCTGGGGCGCCCCAGCCCTTAGGCTTAGGGAGCACCAGGCCTGGGGGGGACACAGCTCTTCGGCTTAGGGAGCCCCAGCCTGGGGCGTCCCTGCCCTTAGGCTTAGGGAGCACCAGGCTTGGGGGGACACAGCTCTTCGGGTTAGGGAGCCCCAGGCCTGGGGCGTCCCTGCCCTTAGGCTTTGGGAGTCCTAGACCTGGGCGGCCCAGCCCTTAGGCTTTGGGAGCCCCAGGCCTGGTATGCCCCAGCCCTTAGGCTTAGGGAGCCCCTGGATTGGGGCGCCCCAACCCTTAGGCTTTGGGAGCCCCACGCCTGGTGCGCCCCAGCCCTTAGGTTTTGTGAGCCCTAGGCCTGGGGCGTCCCTGCCCTTAGGCTTTGGGAGCCCAAGGCCTGGGGTGCCCCAGCCCTTAGGCTTAGGGAGCCCCAGACCGGGGTCGCCCCAGCCCTTAGGCTTTGGGAGCCCCAAGCCCGGGGCGCCCCAGCGCTTAGGCTTTGGGAGGCCCAGGCCTGGGGCGCCCCAGCCCTTAGGTTTAGGGAGCCTCAGGCCTCGGAGCACTCAGGCCTTAGGCTTTTGGAGCCCCAGGCCTGAGGCGTCCCAGCCCTTAGGCTTAGGGAGCCCCAGGCCTGGTACGCCCCAGCCCTTAGGCGTAGGGAGCCCCTGGCATGGGGCGCCCCAACCCTTAGGCTTTGGGAGTCCCAGGCCTGGGGCGCCCCCGCCCTTAGACTTTGGGAGCCCTAGGCCTGGGGTGCCCCAGCCCTTAGGCTTTGGGAGCCTCAGGATGGGGCGCCCAAGCCTTTAGGCTTTGGGACCCACAGGGCTGGGGCGCCCCAGCCCTTAGGGTTTGGGAGCCCCAGGCTTGGGGCACCCCAGCCCTTAGGCTTTGGGAGTCCCAGGCCTGGGGCGCCCCAGTCCTTAGGCTTTGGGAGCCCCAGGCCAGGTAAGCCCCACCCCTTAGGATAAGGGAGCCCCTGGCCTGGGGCGCCCCAGCCCTTAGGGTTTGGGAGCCCCAGGCTTGGGGCACCCCAGCCCTTAGGGTTTGGGAGCCCCAGCCAGGGCGCCCCAGCCCTTAGACTTTGGGAGCCCCAGGCCTGGGGCGCCACAGCCCTTAGGCTTAGGGAGCCTCAGGCCTGGGGGCACCCAGCCCTTCGATTTAGGGTGCCCCAGGCCTGGGGCCTCCCAGTCCTTAGGCTTAGGGAGCCCCAGGCCTGGCGCTCCCCAGCCCTTAGGTTTAGGGATCCCATACCCTGGGACGCCCCAGCCCTTCGGCTTAGGGCACGACAGGACTAGGGCGCCCAGCCCTTAGGCTTTGGGAGCCCCAGGCTTGGGGCACCCCAGCCCTTAGGCTTTGGGAGTCCCAGGCTTGGGGCGCCCCAGCCCTTAGGCTTTGGGAGCCCCTGGCCAGGTATGCCCCAGCCCTTAGGATAAGGGAGTCCCTGGCCTGGGGCGCCCCAGCCCTTAGGCTTAGTGAGCCCAATCCTGCGATGCCCCAGCCCTTAGGCTTGGGAGCCCCAGGCCGGTGCGCCCCAGCCCTTAGGCTTTAGGGGCCCCAGGCCTGGGGCGCCACAGCCCTTAGGTTTTGGGAACCCCAGGCCTGGGGCGCTCCAGCCCTTACGCTTTGGGAGTCCCATGCCTGGGGTGCCACAGGCCTTAGGATTTGGGAGCCTCAGGCTGGGACGCCTCAGCCCATAGGTTTTGGGAGCCCCAGGCCTGTGGCGCCCAGCCCTTAGGCTTTGGGAGCCACAGGCCTGGAGCGCCCCAGCCCTTAGGCTTAGGGAGCCCCAGGCCTGGGGGGACCCAGCTCTTTGGCTTAGGGAGCCCCAGGCCTGGGGCGTCCCAGCCCTTAGGCTTAGGGAGACCCAGGCCTGGGGCGCCCCAGCCTTTAGGTTTTGGGTTTCCCAGACCTGGGGCGCCCCAACCCTTAGGTTTTGGGAGCCCTAAGCATGGAACGCCCCAGCCCTTAGGCTTAGGGAGCCCCTGGGCTGGGGCGCCCCAGCCCTTAGGCTTTGGGAGCCCCAATCCTGGGTTGCCCAGGCCTTAGGTTTTGGGAGCCCCAGGCCGGGGACTCCCCAGCCCTTAGGCTTAGGGAGGCCAAGGCCTGCGATGCCCCAGCCATTAGGCTTTGGGAGCCCCAAGCCTCAAGCGCCCCAGCCCTTAGGCTTAAGGAGCCCCAGGCTGTGGCGCCACAGCCCTTAGGCTTTTGGCGCCCCAGGCCTAGGGCACCCGAGCCCTTCGGCATAGGGAGTACCAGGCCTGGGGTGTCCCAGCCCTTAGGCTTAGGGATCCCTGGCCTGGGGCGCCCCAGCCCTTAGGCTTTTGGAGCCCCTGGCCGGGGAGCCCCAGCCCTTAGACTTTGGGAGCCCCAAGCCTGGGGCGCCCCAGCCCTTAGGCTTTGGGAGCCCAAGCCTGGGGCGCCCCAGCCCTTAGGTTTTGGGAGCCCAAGCCTGGGGCGCACCAGCCCTTAGACTTTGGGAGGCCCAGGCCTGGGGCGCCCCAGCCCTTAGACTTTGGGAGCCCCAGGACTGAGGCACCCTAAACCTTTGGCTTTGGGAGCCCCAGGCCCGGGCTCCCCAGCTCTTAGGCTTAGGGAGCCACAGGCCTGGGGCACCCCAACCCTTAGACTTAGGGGTCCTCTGGCCTGGGGCACCACAGCACTTTGTCTTAGGGAGCCCCAGACCTAGGGCGCCCCAGCCCTTAGGCTGTGGGAGCTCCAGGCCTGTGGCGCCCCAGCCCTGAGTCTTTGGGAGCCCCAGGCCTGGGGGCACCCAGCCCTAAGGCATAGGGAGCCCATGGCCTGTGACGCCCCAGCCATAAGGCTTCGGGAGCCCAAGGCCTGCGATGCTCCAGCCCTTAGGGTTTGGGAGCCCCAGGCCTGGGGCGCCCCAGCCCTTAGTCTTACGGAGCCCCAGGCCTGGTGCGCCACAGCCCTTAGGCTTTGGGTGCCCCAGGCCTAGGGTGCCCCAGCCCTTCGGCTTAGGGAGCCCCAGACCTAGGGTGCCCCAGCCCTTCGGCTTAGGGAGCCCCAGCCTTCGGGCCCCAAAGCCCTTAGGTGTAGGGAGCCCCTGGCCTGGGGCGCCTCAGTCTTTAGGCTTTGGAAGCCCCTGGCGGGGCGCCACAGCCCATAGGCTTTGGGAGCCCCAGGCCTGGGGCGCCCCAGCGCTTAGGGTTTGGGAGCCCCACGCCTGGGGCGCCCCAGCCCATAGGATTAGGGGGCCCCAGGCCTGGGGGCACCCAGCCTTTCGGAGCCCCCGGCCTGGGGCTTCCCAGCCCTTAGGCATAGGGAGCCCCAAGCCTGGGGCGCCCCAGCCCTTAGGCTTAGGGAGCCCAGCCTGCGACGCCCCAGCCCTTAGGCTTTGGGAGCCCCAGGCCTGTGGCACCCAGCCCTTAGGTTTGGAAGTCCCAGGCCTGGTACGCCCCAGCCCTTAGGTTTATGGAGCCCCTGGCCTGGGGCGCCCCAGCCCTTAGGCTTTGGGAGCCCCAGGCCTGGGGCGCCCCAGCCCTTACGCTTACGGAGCCCAAGGCCTGGGGCGCCCCAGCCCTTAGGTTTTGGGAGCCCCAGGCCAGGGGCGCCCCAGCCCTTAGGCTTCGGGAGCCCAAGGCCTGCGACGCCCCAGCCCTTCGGCTTTGGGAGCCCCAGGCCTGGGGCCCCCCAGCCCTTAGGTTTTGGGAGCCATGGGCCTGGGGCGCCTCTGCCCTTAGGCTTTGGGAGCCCCGGGCCTGGGGCACCCCAGCCCTTAGGCTAAGGGAGCCCCAGGCCTTGGGCGCCCCAGCACTTAGGCTTAGGGAGCCCCAGGCCTTGGGCGCCCCAGCACTTAGGCTTAGGGAGCCTCTGGCCTGGGGCGCCACAGCCCTTTGTCTTAGGAAGCCCAAGGCCTGGGGTGCCCCGACCCTTAGGTTTTGGGAGCCCCAGACCTGGGGCGTCCCAGCCCTTAGGATTTGGGAGCCCCAGCCCGGGGGCGCGCCAGCCGTCAGGCTTTGGCATCCCAAGCCTGGTGCGACTCAGCCCTTAGGTTTTGGGAGCCAAAGCCTGGGGCGCCCTAGCCCTTAGGCTTTGGGAGCCGCAGGCCTGGGGCGCCCCAGCCCTTAGGCTTTGGAAGCCCCAGGCCTGGGTCGCCCCAGCCCTTAGGATTTGGAAGCCCGAGGCCTGGAGCGCCCCAGCCCATAGGTTTTGGGAGCCCCAGGCCTGTGGCTCCGAACCCTTAGGCTTTGAGAGCCCCACGCTTGGGGCGCCCCAGCTCTTAGGCTTAGGGAACCCCTGGCCTGGGGCGCCCAAGCCCTTAGGATTTGGGAGCCCCAGGCCTGGGGCGTCCCAGCCCTTAGGCTTAGGGAGCCCCAGGCCTGGGACGCCAAGCCCTTAGGCTGTGGGAGCCCCAGGCTTGGGGCGCCCCAGCCTTTAGGCTTTGGGAGCCCAGACATGGGGCGTCCCAGCCCTTAGGCTTTGGGAGTCCCAGACATGGGCGCCCCAGCCCTTAGGCTTTGGGAGCCCCAGGCCTGGTACGCCGCAGCCCTTAGACTTAGGGAGCCCCTGGCCTGGGGCACCCCAGCCCTTTGGCTTTGGGAACCACAGGCCTAGGGCGCCCCAGCCTTTCGGCATAGGGAGCCCCAGGCCTGGGGCACCCCAGCCCTTAGGATTTGGGAGCCCCAGGCTGGGTCGCCCCAGCCCATAGGTTTTCGGAGCCCCAGGCCTGGGGCGCCCAGCCCTTAGGCTTTAGGAGCCCCAGGCTTGGGGCGCCCCAGCTCTTAGGCTTTGGGAGCCACAGGCCTGGGGGGACACAGCTCTTCGGCTTAGGGAGCACCAGGCCTGGGGGGACACAGCTCTTCGGCTTAGGGAGCCCCAGGCCTGGGGCGTCCTTGCCCTTAGGCTTTGGAAGTCCTAGACCTGGGCGCCCCAGCCCTTCGGCTTAGGGAGCCCCTGGCCTGGGGTGCCCCAACCCTTAGGCTTTGGGAGCCCCACGCCTGGGGCGCCCCAGCCCTTAGGTTTTGTGAGCCCTAGGCCTGGGGCGTCCCTGCCCTTAGGCTTTGGGAGCCCAAGGCCTGGGGTGCCCCAGCCCTTAGGCTTAGGGAGCCCCAGACCGGGTCGCCCCAGCCCTTAGGCTTTGGGAGCCCCAGGCCCGGGGCGCCGCAGCGCTTAGGCTTTGGGATGCCCAGGCCTGGGGCGCCCCAGCCCTTAGGATTAGGTAGCCCCAGGATTCGGGGCACCGAGCCCTTAGGCTTATGGAGCCCCAGGCCTGAGGCGTCCCAGCCCTTAGGCTTAGGGAGCCCCAGGCCTGGTACGCCCCAGCCCTTATGCGTAGGGAGCCTCTGGCATGGGGCACCCCAGCCCTTAGGCTTTGGGAGTCCCAGGCCTGGGGTGCCCCCGCCCGTAGACTTTGGGAGCCCCGGCTTGGGGCGCCCCAGCCCTTAGGCTTTGGGAGCCCTAGGCCTGGGGTGCCCCAGCCCTTAGGCTTTGGGAGCCCCAGGCCTGGGGCGCCCAAGCCTTTAGGCTTTGGGACCCACACGCCTGGGGCGTCCCTGCCCTTAGGCTTTGGGAGTCCTAGACCTGGGCGGCCCAGCCCTTAGGCTTTGGGAGCCCCAGGCCTGGTATGCCCCAGCCCTTAGGCTTAGGGAGCCCCTGGATTGGGGCGCCCCAACCCTTAGGCTTTGGGAGCCTCACGCCTGGTGCGCCCCAGCCCTTAGGTTTTGTGAGCCCTAGGCCTGGGGCGTCCCTGCCCTTAGGCTTTGGGAGCCCAAGGCCTGGGGTGCCCCAGCCCTTAGGCTTAGGGAGCCCCAGACCGGGGTCGCCCCAGCCCTTAGGCTTTGGGAGCCCCAGGCCCGGGGCGCCCCAGCGCTTAGGCTTTGGGAGGCCCAGGCCTGGGGCGCCCCAGCCCTTAGGTTTAGGGAGCCTCAGGCCTCGGAGCACTCAGGCCTTAGGCTTTTGGAGCCCCAGGCCTGAGGCGTCCCAGCCCTTAGGCTTCGGGAGCCCCAGGCCTGGTACGCCCCAGCCCTTAGGCTTAGGGAGCCCCTGGCATGGGGCGCCCCAACCCTTAGGCTTTGGGAGTCCCAGGCCTGGGGCGCCCCCGCCCTTAGACTTTGGGAGCCCTAGGCCTGGGGTGCCCCAGCCCTTAGGCTTTGGGAGCCCCGGGCCTGGGGCACCCCAGCCCTTAGGCTAAGGGATCCCCAGGCCTTGGGCGCCCCAGCACTTAGGCTTAGGGAGCCCCAGGCCTTGGGCGCCCCAGCACTTAGGCTTAGGGAGCCTCTGGCCTGGGGCGCCACAGCCCTTTGTCTTAGGAAGCCCAAGGCCTGGGGTGCCCCGACCCTTAGGTTTTGGGAGCCCCAGACCTGGGGCGTCCCAGCCCTTAGGATTTGGGAGCCCCAGCCCGGGGGCGCGCCAGCCGTCAGGCTTTGGCATCCCAAGCCTGGTGCGACTCAGCCCTTAGGTTTTGGGAGCCAAAGCCTGGGGCGCCCTAGTCCTTAGGCTTTGGGAGCCGCAGGCCTGGGGCGCCCCAGCCCTTAGGATTTGGAAGCCCGAGGCCTGGAGCGCCCCAGCCCATAGGTTTTGGGAGCCCCAGGCCTGTGGCTCCGAACCCTTAGGCTTTGAGAGCCCCACGCTTGGGGCGCCCCAGCTCTTAGGCTTAGGGAACCCCTGGCCTGGGGCGCCCAAGCCCTTAGGATTTGGGAGCCCCAGGCCTGGGGCGTCCCAGCCCTTAGGCTTAGGGAGCCCCAGGCCTGGGACGCCAAGCCCTTAGGCTGTGGGAGCCCCAGGCTTGGGGCGCCCCAGCCTTTAGGCTTTGGGAGCCCAGACATGGGGCGTCCCAGCCCTTAGGCTTTGGGAGTCCCAGACATGGGCGCCCCAGCCCTTAGGCTTTGGGAGCCCCAGGCCTGGTACGCCGCAGCCCTTAGACTTAGGGAGCCCCTGGCCTGGGGCACCCCAGCCCTTTGGCTTTGGGAACCACAGGCCTAGGGCGCCCCAGCCTTTCGGCATAGGGAGCCCCAGGCCTGGGGCACCCCAGCCCTTAGGATTTGGGAGCCCCAGGCTGGGTCGCCCCAGCCCATAGGTTTTGGGAGCCCCAGGCCTGGGGCGCCCAGCCCTTAGGCTTTAGGAGCCCCAGGCTTGGGGCGCCCCAGCTCTTAGGCTTTGGGAGCCACAGGCCTGGGGCCCCCCAGCCCTTAGGCTTAGGGAGCACCAGGCCTGGGGGGACACAGCTCTTCGGCTTAGGGAGCCCCAGGCCTGGGGCGTCCCTGCCCTTAGGCTTTGGAAGTCCTAGACCTGGGCGCCCCAGCCCTTCGGCTTAGGGAGCCCCTGGCCTGGGGTGCCCCAACCCTTAGGCTTTGGGAGCCCCACGCCTGGGGCGCCCCAGCCCTTAGGTTTTGTGAGCCCTAGGCCTGGGGCGTCCCTGCCCTTAGGCTTTGGGAGCCCAAGGCCTGGGGTGCCCCAGCCCTTAGGCTTAGGGAGCCCCAGACCGGGTCGCCCCAGCCCTTAGGCTTTGGGAGCCCCAGGCCCGGGGCGCCGCAGCGCTTAGGCTTTGGGATGCCCAGGCCTGGGGCGCCCCAGCCCTTAGGATTAGGTAGCCCCAGGATTCGGGGCACCGAGCCCTTAGGCTTATGGAGCCCCAGGCCTGAGGCGTCCCAGCCCTTAGGCTTAGGGAGCCCCAGGCCTGGTACGCCCCAGCCCTTATGCGTAGGGAGCCTCTGGCATGGGGCACCCCAGCCCTTAGGTTTGGGAGTCCCAGGCCTGGGGTGCCCCCGCCCGTAGACTTTGGGAGCCCCGGCTTGGGGCGCCCCAGCCCTTAGGCTTTGGGAGCCCTAGGCCTGGGGTGCCCCAGCCCTTAGGCTTTGGGAGCCCCAGGCCTGGGGCGCCCAAGCCTTTAGGCTTTGGGACCCACAGGCCTGGGGCGTCCCTGCCCTTAGGCTTTGGGAGTCCTAGACCTGGGCGGCCCAGCCCTTAGGCTTTGGGAGCCCCAGGCCTGGTATGCCCCAGCCCTTAGGCTTAGGGAGCCCCTGGATTGGGGCGCCCCAACCCTTAGGCTTTGGGAGCCCCACGCCTGGTGCGCCCCAGCCCTTAGGTTTTGTGAGCCCTAGGCCTGGGGCGTCCCTGCCCTTAGGCTTTGGGAGCCCAAGGCCTGGGGTGCCCCAGCCCTTAGGCTTAGGGAGCCCCAGACCGGGGTCGCCCCAGCCCTTAGGCTTTGGGAGCCCCAGGCCCGGGGCGCCCCAGCGCTTAGGCTTTGGGAGGCCCAGGCCTGGGGCGCCCCAGCCCTTAGGTTTAGGGAGCCTCAGGCCTCGGAGCACTCAGGCCTTAGGCTTTTGGAGCCCCAGGCCTGAGGCGTCCCAGCCCTTAGTCTTCGGGAGCCCCAGGCCTGGTACGCCCCAGCCCTTAGGCGTAGGGAGCCCCTGGCATGGGGCGCCCCAACCCTTAGGCTTTGGGAGTCCCAGGCCTGGGGCGCCCCCGCCCTTAGACTTTGGGAGCCCTAGGCCTGGGGTGCCCCAGCCCTTAGGCTTTGGGAGCCTCAGGATGGGGCGCCCAAGCCTTTAGGCTTTGGGACCCACAGGGCTGGGGCGCCCCAGCCCTTAGGGTTTTTGAGCCCCAGGCTTGGGGCACCCCAGCCCTTAGGCTTTGGGAGTTCCAGGCCTGGGGCGCCCCAGCCCTTAGGCTTTGGGAGCCCCAGGCCAGGTAAGCCCCACCCCTTAGGATAAGGGAGCCCCTGGCCTGGGGCGCCCCAGCCCTTAGGCTTTGGGAGCCCCAGGCTTGGGGCACCCCAGCCCTTAGGGTTTGGGAGCCCCAGCCAGGGCGCCCCAGCCCTTAGACTTTGGGAGCCCCAGGCCTGGGGCGCCACAGCCCTTAGGCTTAGGGAGCCTCAGGCCTGGGGGCACCCAGCCCTTCGATTTAGGGTGCCCCAGGCCTGGGGCGTCCCAGTCCTTAGGCTTAGGGAGCCCCAGGCCTGGCGCTCCCCAGCCCTTAGGTTTAGGGATCCCATACCCTGGGACGCCCCAGCCCTTCGGCTTAGGGCACGACAGGACTAGGGCGCCCAGCCCTTAGGCTTTGGGAGCCCCAGGCTTGGGGCACCCCAGCCCTTAGGCTTTGGGAGTCCCAGGCTTGGGGCGCCTCAGCCCTTAGGCTTTGGGAGCCCCTGGCCAGGTATGCCCCAGCCCTTAGGATAAGGGAGTCCCTGGCCTGGGGCGCCCCAGCCCTTAGGCTTAGTGAGCCCAATCCTGCGATGCCCCAGCCCTTAGGCTTGGGAGCCCCAGGCCGGTGCGCCCCAGCCCTTAGGCTTTAGGGGCCCCAGGCCTGGGGCGCCACAGCCCTTAGGTTTTGGGAACCCCAGGCCTGGGGCGCTCCAGCCCTTACGCTTTGGGAGTCCCATGCCTGGGGTGCCACAGGCCTTAGGATTTGGGAGCCCCAGGCTGGGACGCCTCAGCCCATAGGTTTTGGGAGCCCCAGGCCTGTGGCGCCCAGCCCTTAGGCTTTGGGAGCCACAGGCCTGGAGCGCCCCAGCCCTTAGGCTTAGGGAGCCCCAGGCCTGGGGGGACCCAGCTCTTTGGCTTAGGGAGCCCCAGGCCTGGGGCGTCCCAGCCCTTAGGCTTAGGGAGACCCAGGCCTGGGGCGCCCCAGCCTTTAGGTTTTGGGTTTCCCAGACCTGGGGCGCCCCAACCCTTAGGTTTTGGGAGCCCTAAGCATGGAACGCCCCAGCCCTTAGGCTTAGGGAGCCCCTGGGCTGGGGCGCCCCAGCCCTTAGGCTTTGGGAGCCCCAATCCTGGGTTGCCCAGGCCTTAGGTTTTGGGAGCCCCAGGCCGGGGACTCCCCAGCCCTTAGGCTTAGGGAGGCCAAGGCCTGCGATGCCCCAGCCATTAGGCTTTGGGAGCCCCAAGCCTCAAGCGCCCCAGCCCTTAGGCTTAGGGAGCCCCAGGTTGGGGCGCCATAGCCCTTAGGCTTTGGGAGTCCAAGCCTGGGGCGCACAAGCCCTTAGGCTTTGGGAGCCCAAGACTGAAGCGCCCCAGCCCTTAGGCTTAAGGAGCCCCAGGCTGTGGCGCCACAGCCCTTAGGCTTTTGGTGCCCCAGGCCTAGGGCACCCGAGCCCTTCGGCATAGGAAGTACCAGGCCTGGGGTGCCCCAGCCCTTAGGCTTAGGGATCCCTGGCCTGGGGCGCCCCAGCCCTTAGGCTTTTGGAGCCCCTGGCCGGGGAGCCCCAGCCCTTAGACTTTGGGAGCCCCAGGCCTGGGGCGCCCCAGCCCTTAGGCTTTGGGAGCCCAAGCCTGGGGCGCCCCAGCCCTTAGGTTTTGGGAGCCCAAGCCTGGGGCGCACCAGCCCTTAGACTTTGGGAGGCCCAGGCCTGGGGCGCCCCAGCCCTTAGACTTTGGGAGCCCCAGGACTGAGGCACCCTAAACCTTTGGCTTTGGGAGCCCCAGGCCCGGGCTCCCCAGCTCTTAGGCTTAGGGAGCCACAGGCCTGGGGCGCCCCAACCCTTAGACTTAGGGGTCCTCTGGCCTGGGGCACCACAGCACTTTGTCTTAGGGAGCCCCAGACCTAGGGCGCCCCAGCCCTTAGGCTGTGGGAGCTCCAGGCCTGTGGCGCCCCAGCCCTGAGTCTTTGGGAGCCCCAGGCCTGGGGGCACCCAGCCCTAAGGCATAGGGAGCCCATGGCCTGTGACGCCCTAGCGCTTAGGCTTCGGGAGCCCAAGGCCTGCGATGCTCCAGCCCTTAGGGTTTGGGAGCCCCAGGCCTGGGGCGCCCCAGCCCTTAGTCTTACGGAGCCCCAGGCCTGGTGCGCCACAGCCCTTAGGCTTTGGGTGCCCCAGGCCTAGGGTGCCCCAGCCCTTCGGCTTAGGGAGCCCCAGACCTAGGGTGCCCCAGCCCTTCGGCTTAGGGAGCCCCAGCCTTGGGGCCCCCAAGCCCTTAGGTGTAGGGAGCCCCTGGCCTGGGGCGCCTCAGTCTTTACGCTTTGGAAGCCCCAGGCGGAGCGCCACAGCCCATAGGCTTTGGGAGCCCCAGGCCTGGGGCGCCCCAGCGCTTAGGGTTTGGGAGCCCCACGCCTGGGGCGCCCCAGCCCATAGGCTTAGGGGGCCCCAGGCCTGGGGGCACCCAGCCTTTCGGAGCCCCAGGCCTGGGGCTTCCCAGCCCTTAGGCATAGGGAGCCCCAAGCCTGGGGCGCCCCAGCCCTTAGGCTTAGGGAGCCCAGCCTGCGACGCCCCAGCCCTTAGGCTTTGGGAGCCCCAGGCCTGTGGCACCCCAGCCCTTAGGTTTGGAAGTCCCAGGCCTGGTACGCCCCAGCCCTTAGGTTTATGGAGCCCCTGGCCTGGGGCGCCCCAGCCCTTAGGCTTTGGGAGCCCCAGGCCTGGGGCGCCCCAGCCCTTACGCTTACGGAGCCCAAGGCCTGGGGCGCCCCAGCCCTTAGGTGTTGGGAGCCCCAAGCCAGGGGCGCCCCAGCCCTTAGGCTTCGGGAGCCCAAGGCCTGCGACGCCCCAGCCCTTCGGCTTTGGGAGCCCCAGGCCTGGGGCCCCCCAGCCCTTAGGTTTTGGGAGCCATGGGCCTGGGGCGCCTCTGCCCTTAGGCTTTGGGAGCCCCGGGCCTGGGGCACCCCAGCCCTTAGGCTAAGGGAGCCCCAGGCCTTGGGCGCCCCAGCACTTAGGCTTAGGGAGCCCCAGGCCTTGGGCGCCCCAGCACTTAGGCTTAGGGAGCCTCTGGCCTGGGGCGCCACAGCCCTTTGTCTTAGGAAGCCCAAGGCCTGGGGTGCCCCGACCCTTAGGTTTTGGGAGCCCCAGACCTAGGGCGTCCCAGCCCTTAGGATTTGGGAGCCCCAGCCCGGGGGCGCGCCAGCCGTCAGGCTTTGGCATCCCAAGCCTGGTGCGACCCAGCCCTTAGGTTTTGGGAGCCAAAGCCTGGGGCGCCCTAGCCCTTAGGCTTTGGGAGCCGCAGGCCTGGGGCGCCCCAGCCCTTAGGCTTTGGAAGCCCCAGGCCTGGGTCGCCCCAGCCCTTAGGATTTGGAAGCCCGAGGCCTGGAGCGCCCCAGCCCATAGGTTTTGGGAGCCCCAGGCCTGTGGCTCCGAACCCTTAGGCTTTGAGAGCCCCACGCTTGGGGCGCCCCAGCTCTTAGGCTTAGGGAATCCCTGGCCTGGGGCGCCCAAGCCCTTAGGATTTGGGAGCCCCAGGCCTGGGGCGCCCCAGCCCTTAGGCTTAGGGAGCCCCAGGCCTGGGACGCCAAGCCCTTAGGCTGTGGGAGCCCCAGGCTTGGGGCGCCCAAGCCCTTAGGATTTGGGAGCCCCAGGCCTGGGGCGCCCCAGCCCTTAGGCTTAGGGAGCCCCAGGCCTGGGACGCCAAGCCCTTAGGCTGTGGGAGCCCCAGGCTTGGGGCGCCCCAGCCTTTAGGCTTTGGGAGACCAGACATGGGGCGTCCCAGCCCTTAGGCTTTGGGAGTCCCAGACATGGGCGCCCCAGCCCTTAGGCTTTGGGAGCCCCAGGCCTGGTACGCCGCAGCCCTTAGACTTAGGGAGCCCCTGGCCTGGGGCACCCCAGTCCTTTGGCTTTGGGAACCACAGGCCTAGGGCGCCCCAGCCTTTCGGCATAGGGAGCCCCAGGCCTGGGGCACCCCAGCCCTTAGGATTTGGGAGCCCCAGGCTGGGTCGCCCCAGCCCATAGGTTTTGGGAGCCCCAGGCCTGGGGCGCCCAGCCCTTAGGCTTTAGGAGCCCCAGGCTTGGGGCGCCCCAGCTCTTAGGCTTTGGGAGCCACAGGCCTGGGGCCCCCCAGCCCTTAGGCTTAGGGAGCACCAGGCCTGGGGGGACACAGCTCTTCGGCTTAGGGAGCCCCAGGCCTGGGGCGTCCCTGCCCTTAGGCTTGGGAAGTCCTAGACCTGGGCGCCCCAGCCCTTCGGCTTAGGGAGCCCCTGGCCTGGGGTGCCCCAACCCTTAGGCTTTGGGAGCCCCACGCCTGGGGCGCCCCAGCCCTTAGGTTTTGTGAGCCCTAGGCCTGGGGCGTCCCTGCCCTTAGGCTTTGGGAGCCCAAGGCCTGGGGTGCCCCAGCCCTTAGGCTTAGGGAGCCCCAGACCGGGTCGCCCCAGCCCTTAGGCTTTGGGAGCCCCAGGCCCGGGGCGCCGCAGCGCTTAGGCTTTGGGATGCCCAGGCCTGGGGCGCCCCAGCTCTTAGGATTAGGTAGCCCCAGGATTCGGGGCACCGAGCCCTTAGGCTTATGGAGCCCCAGGCCTGAGGCGTCCCAGCCCTTAAGCTTAGGGAGCCCCAGGCCTGGTACGCCCCAGCCCTTATGCGTAGGGAGCCTCTGGCATGGGGCACCCCAGCCCTTAGGCTTTGGGAGTCCCAGGCCTGGGGTGCCCCCGCCCGTAGACTTTGGGAGCCCCGGCTTGGGGCGCCCCAGCCCTTAGGCTTTGGGAGCCCTAGGCCTGGGGTGCCCCAGCCCTTAGGCTTTGGGAGCCCCAGGCCTGGGGCGCCCAAGCCTTTAGGCTTTGGGACCCACAGGGCTGGGGCGCCCAAGCCCTTTGGTTTTTGGGAGCCCCAGGCCTGGGTTGCCCCAGGCCTTAGGATTTGGGAGCCCCAGGCTGGGACGCCTGAGCCCTTAGGCTTTGGGAGGCCCAGGCCTGGGTCGCCCCACCACTTAGGATGTGGGAGCCACAGGCTGGGACGCCCCAGCCCATAGGTCTTGGGAGCCCCAGGCCTGGGTCGCCAAGCCCTTAGGCTTTGGGAGCCCCAGGCCTGGGGCGCCCAGCCCTTAGGCTTTGGGAGTCCCAGACATGGGGCGTCCCAGCCCTTAGGCTTTGGGAGTCCCAGACCTGAGCGCCCCAGCCCTTAGGCTTTGGGAGCCCCAGGCCTGGTACGCCCCAGCCCTTAGACTTAGGGAGCCCCTGGCCTGGGGCACCCCAGCCCTTTGGCTTTGGGAGCCACAGGCCTAGGGCGCCCCAGCCTTTCGGCTTTAGGAGCCCCAGGCTTGGGGCACCCCAGCTCTCAGGCTTTGGGAGCCACAGGCCTGGGGCCCCCCAGCCCTTAGGCTTAGGGAGCTCCAGGCCTGGGGGGACACAGCTCTTCGGCTTAGGGAGCCCCAGGCCTGGGGCGTCCCTGCCCTTAGACTTTGGGAGTCCTAGACCTGTGCGCCCCAGCCCTTAGGCTTTGGGAGCCCCAGGCCTGGTACGCCCCAGCCCTTAGGCTTAGAGAGCCCCTCGTCTGGGGCGCCCCAACCCTTAGGCTTTGGGAGCCCCATGCCTGGGGCGCTCCAGCACTTAGGTTTTGTGAGCCCTAGGCCAGGGCGTCCCTGCCCTTAGCCTTTGGGAGCCCGAGACCGGGGTCGCCCCAGCCCTTAGGCTTTGGGAGCCCCAGGCCCGGGGCGCCCCAGCGCTTAGGCTTTGGGAGGACCAGGCCTGGGGCGCCCCAGCCCTTAGGATTAGGGAGCCCAAGGCCTCGGGGCACCCAGCCCTTAGGCTTATGGAGCCCCAGGCCTGAGGCGTCCCAGCCCTTAGGCTTAGGGAGCCCGAGGCCTGGTACGCCCCAGCCCTTAGGCGTAGAGAGCCCCTGGCATGGGGCGACCCAGCCCTAGGCTTTGGGAGTCCCAGGCCTGGGGCGCCCCCGCCCTTAGATTTTGGGAGCCCCGCCCTGGGGCGCCCCCGCCCTTAGGCTTTGGGAGCCCTAGGCATGGGGTGCCCCAGCCCTTAGGATTTGGGAGCCTTAGGCCTGGGGTGCCCCAGCCCTTAGGCTTTGGGAGCTCCAGGCTGGGGCGGCCAAGCCTTCAGGCTTTGGGACCCACAGGGCTGGGGCGCCCCAGCCCTTAGGGTTTGGGAGCCCCAGGCCTGGGGGGCCCCAGCCCTTAGGATTTGGGAGCCCCAGGCTGGGACGCCCCAGCCCATAGGTTATGGGAGCCCCAAGCCTGCGATGCCCAGCCCTTAGGCTTTGGGAGCCCCAGGCCTGGTTCGCCCCAGCCCTTAGGCGTTGGGAGCCCCAAGCATGGGGTGCCCCAACCCATAGGCTTAGGGAGCCCTAGGCCTGGGGCGCCTCTGCCCTTAGGCTTTTGGAGCCCCAGGCCTGGGGGCCCCAGCCCTTAGGCTTAGGGAGTCCCTGTCCTGGGGCGCCCCAGCCCTTAGGCTTAGGGAGCCTCTGGCCTGGGGCGCCCCAGCCCTTTGCTTTAGGGATCCCCAGGCCTAGGGCGCTCCAACCCTTAGGCTTTGGGAGCCCCAGGCCTTGGGCGCCCCAGCCCTTAGGCTTTGGGTGCCCCAGTCCTGGGGTGCCCCGGCCCTTAGGCTTTGGGAGCTCCAGGCCTGTGGTGCCACAGCCATTAGGCTTTGGGAACCCCAGGCCTGGGGCGCCCCCGCCCTAAGGTTTAGGGAGCCACTGGCCTGGGGCGCCTCAATCTTTAGGCTTTGGAAGCCCCAGCCGGGGCGCTACAGCCCATAGGCTTTGGGAGCCCCAGGCCTGGGGCGCCCCAGCGCTTAGGGTTTGGGAGCCCCACGCCTGGGGCGCCCCAGTCCTTAGGCTTAGGGGGCCCCAGGCCTGGGGGCACCCAGCCTTTCGGAGCCCCAGGCCTGGGGCTTCCCAGCCCTTAGGCATAGGGAGCCCCAGGCCTGGGGCCCCCCAGCCCTTAGGCTTACGGAGCCCAAGGCCTGGGGCGCCCCAGCCCTTAGGTTTTGGGAGCCCCAGGCCAGGGGCGCCCCAGCCCTTAGGCTTCGGGAGCCCAAGGCCTGCGACGCCCCAGCCCTTCGGCTTAGGGAGCCCCAGGCCTGGGGCGCCCCAGCGCTTAGGCTTTCAGAGCCCCACGTCTGGGGCGCCTCAGCCCTTCGGCTTAGGGCTCGACAGTCCGAGGGCGCCCAAGCCCTTCGGCATAGGGAGCCCCAGGCCTGGTACGCCCCATCCCTTAGGTTAGGGAGCCCCAGGCCTGGCGCGCCCTAGCCCTTAGGCTTTGGGAGCCCAAGCCTGAGGCCCCCAAGCCCTTAGGCTTTGGGAGGCCTGGGTGTGCGGCGCCCTAGCCCTTAGACTGGGAGCCCTAGCACTGGGGCACCCCAGCCCTTAGGCTTTGGGAGCCCAAGCCCTGGTCGCCCCAGCACTTAGTCTTTGGAAGTCCTAGGCCTGGGGCGCCCCAGTCCTTAGGCTTAGGTAGCCCAAGCCCTGGGGCACCCCAGCTCTTAGGCTTTGGGAGCCCCAGGCAGGGGGCGCCCCAGCCCTTAGGCTTTGGGTGTCCCAGGCCTGGGGCGCCCCAGCCCTTAGGCTTTGGGAGCCGTAGGCCTGGTATGCCCCAGCCCTTAGGCTTAGGGAGCCCCGGGCCTCGGGCGCACCATCCCTTAGGCTTTGGGAGCCCCAGGTTTGCGGAGCCCCAGCCCTTAGACTGGGAGCCCTAGCCCTGGGGCACCGCAGCCCTTAGGCTTTGGGAGCCCAAGCCCTGGGCGCCCCAGCACTTAGGCTTTGGAAGTCCAAGGCCTGGGGCACCCCAGCCCTTAGGCTTTGGGAGCCCCAGTCTAGGGGTGCCCCAGCCCTTAGGCTTTGGAAGGCCCAGGTCTGCGGCGCCCCGGCCCTTAGGATTTGGGAGCCCCAGGCCTGGGGCGCCCTGCCCTTAGGCTTAGGAAGCCCCAGGCCTGGGGTGGCCCAACCCTTAGGCTTAGGGAGCCCCAGTCCTGGGTGCCCCAGCTCTTAGGCTTAGGGAGCCCCAGGCCTGGGGCGCCCCAGCCCTTGGGCTTTGGGAGCTCCAGACCTGGGGCACTCCAGCCTTTTGGCTTAGGGAGCCCCAGGACTGGGAAGCACCAGCCTTTAAGCTTTGGGAGCCCCAGGTCTTGGACGCCCCAGCCCCAGGCTTAGGGAGCCCCAGGTTGGGGCACTACAGCCTTTAGGCTTAAGGAGGCCCAGACTTGGGGCGCCGCAGCCCTTAGGATTTGGGATCTCCAACCCTGGGGCACCCCAGCCCTTAGGCTTAGGGAGCCCAACGCCTTGGGCGCTCCAGCCCTTAGGCTTAGGGAGCCCCTGGCCTGGGGTGCCACAGCCCTTAGGATTTGGGAGCCCCAGGCCTGGGGCGCCCAAGCCTTTAGGATTTGGGAGCTCCAGGCCTGGGGCGCCCAAGCCTTTAGGATTTGGGAGCCCCAGGCCTGGGGCGCCCAAGCCCTTAGGCTTTGGGTGCCCTAGGCCTGGGGCGCCCCAGCCCTTAGGCTGTGGGAGCTCCAGGGCTGTGGCGACCCAGCCCTGAGGCTTTGGGAGCCCCAGGCCTGGGGGCACCCAGCCCTAAGGCATAGGGAACCCATGGCCTGTGACGCCCCAGCCTTTAGGCTTCGGGAGCCCAAGGCCTGCGATACCCCGGCCCTTAGGCTTTGGGTGCCCCAGGCCTAGGGCGCCCCAGCCCTTCGGCTTAGGGAGCCCCAGGCCTGGGGCCTCCCAGCCCTTAGTTTTAGGGATCCCCTGGCCTGGGGCGCCTCAGCCCTTAGGCTTTGGGAGCCCCAGCCGGGGCGCCACAGCCCTTAGGCTTTGGGAGCCCCAGGCCTGGGGCTCCCCAGGGCTTAGGCTTTGGGAGCCCCACGCCTGGGGCGCCCCAGCCCTTAGGGTTAGGGAGCCCCATGCCTGGGAGCACCCAGTCTTTCGGAGCCCCAGGCCTGGGGCTTCCCAGCCCTTAGGCATAGGGAGCCCCAGGCCTAGGGCGCCCCAGCCCTTAGGCTTTGGGAGCCCCAGGAATGGGGCACCCCAGCCCTTAGGCTTTGGGAGCCCCATCGAGGCGCCCCAGCCCTTAGGCTTTGGGAGCCCCAGGCCTGTCGCGCCCCAGCGCTTAGGCTTTGGGAGCCCCACGTCTGGGGCGCCCCAGCCCTTAGGCTTAGGGAGCCCAAGGCCTGCGACGCCCCAGCCCTTCGGCTTAGGGAGCACCAGGCCTGGGGCGCCCCAGCTCTTAGGTTTAGGGAGCCCCTGGCCTGGGGGGACCCAGCTCTTTGGCTTAGGGAGCCCCAGACCCGAATCGTCCCTGCCCTTAGGCTTAGGGAGCCCATGGCCTGGGACGCCCCAGCCCTTCGGCTTAGGGCTCGACAGTCCTAGGGCGCCCCAGCCCTTCGGCATAGGGAGCCCTAGGCCTGGTACGCCCCATCCCTTATGCTTAGGGAGCCCCAGGCCTGGCGCGCCCCAGCCCTTAGGCTTTGGGAGCCCAAACCTGGGGCCCCCAAGCCCTTAGGCTTTGGGAGGCCCAGGTCTGCGGCGCCCCAGCCCTTAGACTGGGAGCCCTAGCCCTGGGGCACCCCAGCCCTTAGGCTTTGGGAGCCCAAGCCCTGGGCGCCCCAGCACTTAGGCTTTGGAAGTTCCAGGCCTGGGGCGCCCCAGCCCTTGGGCTCATGTCGCCCCAGCCCTGGGGCACCCCAGCTCTTAGGCTTTGGGAGCCCGAAGGCAGGGGGCGCCCCAGCCCTTTGGCTTTGGGAGCCCCAGTCTAGGGGTGCCCCAGCCCTTAGGCTTTGGAAGGCCCAGGTGTGCGGCGTCTCGGCCATTAGGCTTTGGGAGCCCCAGGCCTGGGGGCCCTGCCCTTAGGCTTAGGAAGCCCCAGGCCTGGGGCGGCCCAACCCTTAGGCTTAGGGAGCCCCCGCCCTGGGCGCCCCAGCTCTTAGGCTTAGGGTGCCCCAGGCCTGTGGCGCCCCAGCCCTTAGGCTTTGGGAGTCCCAGGCCTGGGACGCCCCAGCCCTTCCGCTTAAGGCGCGAAAGGCCTAGTTTGCCCGAGCCCTTAGGTTTCGGGAGCCCCAGGCCTGTGGCACCCCAGCCCTTAGGCTTCGGGAGTCCCAGGCCTGGTACGCCCCAGCCCTTAGGTTTAGGGAGCCCCTGGCCTGGGGCACCCCAGCCCTTAGGCTTTGGGAGCCCCAGGCCTGGGGCGCCCCAGCCCTCAGCTTTGGGAGCCCCAGGCCTGGGGCGCCCCAGCCCTTAGGCTTTGGGAGCCCCAGGCCTGTGGCGCCCCAGCCCTTAGGCTTAGGGAGCCCCAGGCCTGGGGGGACCCAGCTCTTCGTCTTAGGGAGCCCCAGGCCTGAGTCGTCCCTGCCCTTAGGCTTAGGGATCCCATGGCCTGGGACGCCCCAGCCCTTCGGCTTAGGGCGCGACAGTCCTAGGGCGCCCCAGCCCTTAGGATTTGGGAGCCCCAGGCTGGGACGCCCCAGCCCATAGGTTTTGGGAGCCCCAGGCCTGTGGCGGCCAGCCCTTAGGCTTTGGGAGCCACAGGCTTGGGGCGCCCCAGCCCTTAGGCTTAGGGAGCCCCAGGCCTGGGGGGACCCAGCTCTTCGGTTTAGGGGGCCCCAGGCCTGGGGCGTCCCAGCCCTTAAACTTAGGGAGCCCCAGGCCTGGGGCGCCCCAGCCGTTAGGTTTTGGGTTTCCCAAAGCTGGGGGCCCCCAACCCTTAGGTTTTGGGAGCCCCAGACCTGGAACGCCCCAGCCCTTAGGCTTAGTGAGCCCCAGGCCTGGCGCGCTCCAGCCCTTAGGCTTTGGGAGCCCAAGCCTGGGGCGCCCAAGCCCTTAGGCTTTGTGAGGCCCAGGTCTGCGGCGCCCCAGCCGTTAGACTGGGAGCTCTAGCCCTGGGGCACCCCAGCCCTTAGGCTTTGGGATCCCAAGCCCTGGGCGCCCCAGCACTTAGGCTTTGGAAGTCCCAGGCCTTGGGCGACCCAGCCCTTAGGCTTAGGTAGCCCCAGGCCTGGGGCGCCCTGCCCTTAGGCTTAGGAAGCCCCAGGCCTGGGGCGGCCCAACCCTTAGGCTTAGGGAGCCCCAGCCCTGGGCGCCCCAGCTCTTAGGCGTAGGGAGCCCCAGGCCTGGGGCGCCCCAGCCCTTGGGCTTTGGGAGCTCCAGACCTGGGGCACTCCAATCTTTTGGCTTAGGGAGCCCAGGACTGGGAAGCACCAGCCTTTAGGTTTTGGGAGCCCCATGCTTGGGGGCACCCAGCCCTTAGGCTTAGGGAGCCCATGGCCTGGGACGCGCCAGCCCTTCGGCTTAGGGGGCGACAGGCCTAGGGCGCCCCAGCCCTTAGGTTTTGGGAGCCCCAGGCCTGTGGCACCCCAGCCCTTAGGTTTGGGAGTCCCAGTCCTGGTACGCCCCAGCTCTTAGGTTTAGTGTGCCCCTGGCCTGGGGCACCCCAGCCCTTAGGCTTTGGGAGCCCCAGGCCTGGGGCGCCCCAGCCCTTAGCTTTGGGAGCCCCAGGCCTGGGACGCCCCAGCCCTTCCGCTTAAGGTGCGACAGGCCTAGGTTGCCCGAGCCCTTAGGTCTTGGGAGCCCCAGGCCTGTGGCACCCCAGCCCTTAGGTTTGGGAGTCCCAGGCCAGGTACGCCCCAGCCATTAGGTTTAGGGAGCCCCTGGCCTGGGGCACCCCAGCCCTTAGGCTTTGGGAGCCCCAGGCCTGGGGCGCCCCAGCTCTTAGCTTTGGGAGCCCCAGGCCTGGGGCGCCCCAGCCCTTAGGCTTTGGGAGCCCCAGGCCTGGGGCGCCCCAGCCCTTAGGTTTTGGGAGCCCCAGGCCAGGGGCGCCCCAGCCCTTAGGCTTCGGGAGCCCAAGGCCTGTGACGCCCCAGCCCTTCGGCTTAGGGAGCCGCTGGCCTGGGGCGCCTCACCCCTTAGGCTTTGGGAGCCCCATCGGGGAGCCCCAGCCCTTTGACTTTGGGAGCCCCAGGCTGTGGCGCCCCAGCGCTTAGGCTTTGGGAGCCCCAGGCCTGTGGCGCCCCAGCCCTTAGGCTTAGGGAGCCCCAGGCCTGGGGGGACCCAGCTCTTCGGCTTAGGGAGCCCCAGGCCTGAGTCGTCCCTTCCCTTAGGCTTAGGGATCCCATGGCCTGGGACGCCCCAGCGCTTCGGCTTAGGGCGCGACAGTCCTAGGGCGCCCCAGCCCTTAGGATTTGGGAGCCCCAGGCTGGCACGCCCCAGCCCATAGGTTTTGGGAGCCCCAGGCCTGTGGCGCCCAGCCCTTAGGCTTTGGGAGCCACAGGCCTGGGGCGCCCCAGCCCTTAGGCTTAGGGAGCCCCAGGCCTGAGGGGACCCAGCTCTTCGGCTTAGGGAGCCCCAGGCCTGGGGCGTCCCAGCCCTTAAGCTTAGGGAGCCCCAGGCCTGGGGCGCCGCAGCCGTTAGGTTTTGGGTTTCCCAAACCTGGGGCGCCCCAACCCTTAGGTTTTGGGAGCACCAGACCTGGAACGCCCCAGCCCTTAGGCTTAGGGAGCCCCAGGCCTGGGGCGCCCCAACCCTTAGGTTTTGGGAGCACCAGACCTGGAACGCCCCAGCCCTTAGGCTTAGGGAGCCCCAGGCCTGGCGCGCCCCAGCCCTTAGGCTTTGGGAGCCCAAGCCTCGGGCGCCCAAGCCCTTAGGCTTTGGGAGGCCCAGGTCTGCGGCGCCCCAGCCCTTAGCCTCGGAGCCCTAGCCCTGGGGCGCCCCAGCCCTTGGGCTTTGGGAGCTCCAGACCTGGGGCACTCCAGTCTTTTGGCTTAGGGAGCCCCAGGACTGGGAAGCACCAGCCCTTAGGCTTAGGTAGCCCCAGGCAGGGGGCGCCCCAGCCCTTAGGCTTTGGGAGCCCCAGTCTAGGGGTGCCCCAGCCCTTAGGCTTTGGAAGGCCCAGCTCTTCGGCTTAGGGAGCCCCAGGCTTGGGCGTCCCAGCCCTTAAGCTTAGGGAGCCCCAGGCCTGGGGCGCCCCAGCCGTTAGGTTTTGGGTTTCCCAAACCTGGGGCGCCCCAACCCTTAGGTTTTGGGAGTCCCAGACCTGGAACGCCCCAGCCCTTAGGCTTAGGGAGCCCTAGGCCTGGCGCGCCTCAGCTCTTAGGTTTAGGGAGCCCCTGGAATGGGGCGCACCAGCCCTTAGGCTTTGGGAGCCCCAGGCCTGGGGCGCCCAAGCGCTTAGGCTTTGGGAGGCCCAGTTCTGCGGCGCCCCAGCCCTCAGACTGGGAGCCCTAGCCCTGGGGCATCCCAGCCCTTAGGCTTTGGGAGCCCAAGCCCTGGGCGCCCCAGCACTTAGGCTTTGGAAGTCCCAAGCCTGGGGCGCCCAAGCCCTTAGGCTTAGGTAGCCCCAGGCCAGGTGCGCCCCAGCCCTTAGTCTTAGGGAGCCCAAGGCCTGCGACACCCCAGCCCTTCGGCTTAGGGAGCACCAGGCCTGGGGCGCCCCAGCTCTTAGGTTTAGGGAGCCCCTGGAATGGGGCGCCCCAGCCCTTAGGCTTTGGGAGCCCCAGGCCTGGGGCGCCCAAGCGCTTAGGCTTTTGGAGCCCCACGCCTGGGGTGCCACAACCCTTAGGCTAAGGGAGCCTCAGGCCTTGGGGCAATCAGCCCTTCGACTTAGGGTGCCCCAGGACTGGGGCGTCCCAGCCCTTAGGCTTAGGGATCCCATACCCTGGGAAGCCCCAGCCCTTCGGCTTAGGGCGCGACAGGACTAGGGAGCCCCAGCCCTTAGGCTTTGGTTGCCCCAGGCCTGGGGCGCCCCAGCCCATAGGTTTTGGGAGCCACAGGCCTGTGGCGCCCAGCCCTTAGGCTTTGGGAGCCACAGGCCTGGGGCGCCCCAGCCCTTAGACTTAGGGAGCCCAAGGCCTGCGACGCCCCAGCCCTTAGGCTTTGGGAGCCCCAAGCCTCAATGGCCCCAGCCCTTAGGCTTTGGGCGCCCCAGGCTGGGGCGCTATAGCCCTTCGGCATAGGGAGTACCAGACCTGGGGTGCCCCAGCTCTTAGGCTTAGGGATCCCTGGCCTGGGGCGCCCCAGCCCTTAGGCTTTTGGAGCCCCTGGCCGGGTAGCCCCAGCCCTTAGACTTTGGGAGCCCCAGGCCTGGGGCACCCCAGCCCTTAGGTTTTGGGAGCCCAAACCTGGGGCGCACCAGCCCTTAGACTTTGGGAGCCCCAGGCCTGGGGCGCCCCAGCCCTTAGGGTTTGGAAGCCCCAGGCCTGAGGCACCCTAAACCTTTGGCTTTTGGAGCCCCAGGCCTAGGGCTCCCCAGCCCTTCGGCATAGGGAGCCCCAGGCCTGGGGCGCCCCAGCCCTTAGGTTTTGGGAGCTCCAGGCCTGTGGTGCCCCAGCCCTGAGGCTTTGGGAGCCCCAGGCCTGGAGGCACCCAGCCTTAAGGCATAGGCAGCCCATGGCCTGTGACGCCCCAGCCCTTTGGCTTCGGGAGCCCAAGGCCAGCGACGCCCCAGCCCTTAGTCTTTGAGAGGCCCAGGCCTGGGGCGCCCCAGCCTTTATGCTTATGGAGCCCCAGGCCAGGGGCACCACAGCCCTTAGGCTTTGGGTGCCCCAGGCCTAGGGCGCCCCAGCCCTTAGGTTTGGGAGCCCCTGGCCTGGGGCACCTCAGCCCTTACGCTTTGGGAGCCCCAGCCGGGGCGCCACAGCCCTTAGGCTTTGGGAGCCCCAGGCCTGGGGCGCCCCAGCGCTTAGGCTTTGGGAGCCACAGGCCTGGGGCGCACCAGCCCTTAGGATTTGGGAGCCCCAGGCTGGGACGCCACAGCCCATAGGTTTTGGGAGCCCCAGGCCTGGGACGCCAAGCCCTTAGGCTTTGGGAGCCCCAGGCCTGGGGCGCCCCAGCCCTTAGGTTTGGGAGCCGCAGACATGGGGCGTCCCAGCACTTAGGCTTTGGGAGTCCCAGACCTGGGCGCCCCAGCCCTTAGGCTTTGGGAGCCCCAGGCCTGGTTCGCCCCAGCCCTTAGACTTTGGGAGCACCTGGCCTGGGGCACCCCAGCCCTTTGGCTTTGGGAGCGACAGGCCTAGGGCGACCCAGCCTTTCGGCATAGGGAGCCCCAGGCCTGGGGCGCCCCAGCCCTTAGGCTTAGGGAGCACCAGGCCTGGGGGGGACACAGCTCTTCGGCTTAGGGAGCCCCAGCCTGGGGCGTCCCTGCCCTTAGGCTTAGGGAGCACCAGGCTTGGGGGGACACAGCTCTTCGGGTTAGGGAGCCCCAGGCCTGGGGCGTCCCTGCCCTTAGGCTTTGGGAGTCCTAGACCTGGGCGGCCCAGCCCTTAGGCTTTGGGAGCCCCAGGCCTGGTATGCCCCAGCCCTTAGGCTTAGGGAGCCCCTGGATTGGGGCGCCCCAACCCTTAGGCTTTGGGAGCCCCACGCCTGGTGCGCCCCAGCCCTTAGGTTTTGTGAGTCCTAGGCCTGGGGCGTCCCTGCCCTTAGGCTTTGGGAGCCCAAGGCCTGGGGTGCCCCAGCCCTTAGGCTTAGGGAGCCCCAGACCGGGGTCGCCCCAGCTCTTAGGCTTTGGGAGCCCCAGGCCCGGGGTGCCCCAGCGCTTAGGCTTTGGGAGGCCCAGGCCTGGGGCGCCCCAGCCCTTAGGTTTAGGGAGCCTCAGGCCTCGGAGCACTCAGGCCTTAGGCTTTTGGAACCCCAGGCCTGAGGCGTCCCAGCCCTTAGGCTTAGGGAGCCCCAGGCCTGGTACGCCCCAGCCCTTAGGCGTAGGGAGCCCCTGGTATGGGGCGCCCCAACCCTTAGGCTTTGGGAGTCCCAGGCCTGGGGCGCCCCCGCCCTTAGACTTTGGGAGCCCTAGGCCTGGGGTGCCCCAGCCCTTAGGCTTTGGGAGCCTCAGGATGGGGCGCCCAAGCCTTCAGGCTTTGGGACCCACAGGGCTGGGGCGCCCCAGCCCTTAGGGTTTGGGAGCCCCAGGCTTGGGGCACCCCAGCCCTTAGGCTTTGGGAGTCCCAGGCCTGGGGCGCCCCAGCCCTTAGGCTTTGGGAGCCCCAGGCCAGGTAAGCCCCACCCCTTAGGATAAGGAAGCCCCTGGCCTGGGGCGCCCCAGCCCTTAGGCTTTGGGAGCCCCAGGCTTGGGGCACCCCAGCCCTTAGGGTTTGGGAGCCCCAGCCAGGGCGCCCCAGCCCTTAGACTTTGGGAGCCCCAGGCCTGGGGCGCCACAGCCCTTAGGCTTAGGGAGCCTCAGGCCTGGGGGCACCCAGCCCTTCGATTTAGGGTGCCCCAGGCCTGGGGCGTCCCAGTCCTTAGGCTTAGGGAGCCCCAGGCCTGGCGCTCCCCAGCCCTTAGGTTTAGGGATCCCATACCCTGGGACGCCCCAGCCCTTCGGCTTAGGGCACGACAGGACTAGGGCGCCCAGCCCTTAGGCTTTGGGAGCCCCAGGCTTGGGGCACCCCAGCCCTTAGGCTTTGGGAGTCCCAGGCTTGGGGCGCCCCAGCCCTTAGGCTTTGGGAGCCCCTGGCCAGGTATGCCCCAGCCCTTAGGATAAGGGAGTCCCAGGCCTGGGGCGCCCAAGCCCTTAGGCTTAGGTAGCCCCAGGCCAGGTGCGCCCCAGCCCTTAGACTTAGGGAGCCCAAGGCCTGCGACGCCCCAGCCCTTAGGCTTTGGGAGCCCCAAGCCTCAATGGCCCCAGCCCTTAGGCTTTGGGCGCCCCAGGCTGGGGCGCTATAGCCCTTCGGCATAGGGAGTACCAGACCTGGGGTGCCCCAGCTCTTAGGCTTAGGGATCCCTGGCCTGGGGCGCCCCAGCCCTTAGGCTTTTGGAGCCCCTGGCCGGGGCGCCTCAGCCCTTAGACTTTGGGAGCCCCAGGCCTGGGGCACCCCAGCCCTTAGGTTTTGGGAGCCCAAACCTGGGGCGCACCAGCCCTTAGACTTTGGGAGCCCAAGGCCTGGGGCGCCCCAGCCCTTAGGGTTTGGGAGCCCCAGGCCTGAGGCACCCTAAACCTTTGGCTTTTGGAGCCCCAGGCCTAGGGCTCACAAGCCCTTCGGCATAGGGAGCCCCAGGCCTGGGGCGCCCCAGCCCTTAGGTTTTGGGAGCTCCAGGCCTGTGGTGCCCCAGCCCTGAGGCTTTGGGAGCCCCAGGCCTGGAGGCACCCAGCCTTAAGGCATAGGCAGCCCATGGCCTGTGACGCCCCAGCCCTTTGGCTTCGGGAGCCCAAGGCCAGCGACGCCCCAGCCCTTAGTCTTTGAGAGGCCCAGGCCTGGGGCGCCCCAGCCTTTATGCTTATGGAGCCCCAGGCCAGGGGCACCACAGCCCTTAGGCTTTGGGTGCCCCAGGCCTAGGGCGCCCCAGCCCTTCGGCTTAGGGAGCCCCAGGCCGGGGCGCCCCAGCCCTTAGGTTTGGGAGCCCCTGGCCTGGGGCACCTCAGCCCTTACGCTTTGGGAGCCCCAGCCGGGGCGCCACAGCCCTTAGGCTTTGGGAGCCCCAGGCCTGGGGCGCCCCAGCGCTTAGGCTTTGGGAGCCACAGGCCTGGGGCGCCCCAGCCCTTAGGATTTGGGAGCCCCAGGCTGGGACGCCACAGCCCATAGGTTTTGGGAGCCCCAGGCCTGGGACGCCAAGCCCTTAGGCTTTGGGAGCCCCAGGCCTGGGGCGCCCCAGCCCTTAGGTTTGGGAGCCGCAGACATGGGGCGTCCCAGCACTTAGGCTTTGGGAGTCCCAGACCTGGGCGCCCCAGCCCTTAGGCTTTGGGAGCCCCAGGCCTGGTTCGCCCCAGCCCTTAGACTTTGGGAGCCCCTGGCCTGGGGCACCCCAGCCCTTTGGCTTTGAGAGCGACAGGCCTAGGGCGACCCAGCCTTTCGGCATAGGGAGCCCCAGGCCTGGGGCGCCCCAGCCCTTAGGCTTAGGGAGCACCAGGCCTGGGGGGGACACAGCTCTTCGGCTAAGGGAGCCCCAGCCTGGGGCGTCCCTGCCCTTAGGCTTTGGGAGCCCCAGGCCTGGGGCGCCCCAGCGCTTGGGCTTTGGGAGCCCCACACCTGGGGCGCCCCAGCCCTTAGGCTTAGGGAGCCCCAGGCCTGGGGGCACCCAACCTTTCTGAGCCCCAGGGCTGGGGCGCCCCAGCCCTTAGTCTTAGGGAGTCCATGGCCTGAAACGTCCCAGCCCTTTGGCTTAGGGCGTGACAGACCTAGGGCGGCACAGCCCTTAGGCTTTGGGAGCCCCAGGAATGGGGCACCCTAGCCCTTAGGATTTGGGAGCCCCAGGCCTGGGGCGCCCCAGCCCTTAGGCTTTGGGAGCCCCAGGCCTGGGGCGCCCTCGCCCTTAGGCTTTGGGAGCCCAAACCTGGGGCGCACCAGCCCTTAGACTTTGGGAGCCCCAGGCCTGGGGCGCCCCAGCCCTTAGGGTTTGGGAGCCCCAGGCCTGAGGCACCCTAAACCTTTGGCTTTGGGAGCCCCAGGCCTAGGGCTCCCCAGCCCTTTGGCATAGGGAGCCCCAGGCATGGGGCGCCCCAGCCCTTAGGTTTTAGGAGCACCAGGCCTGGGGCACCCCAGCCCTTAGGCTTTGGGAGCCCCAGCCTGAGGTGCCCCATCCCTTAGTCTTAGGGAACCCCAGGCCTGGGGCGCCCAAACCCTTAGACTTAGGGAGCCTCTGGCCTGGGACGCCACAGCCCTTTGTCTTAGGGAGCCCCAGGCCTGGGGCGCCCCAGCCCTTAGGCTTTGGGAGCCCCAGACCTGGGGCGCCCCAGCCCTTAGGCTTTGGGTTCCCCAGGCCTGGGGTGCCCCAGCCCTTAGGCTGTGGGAGCTCCAGGCCTGTGGTGCCCCAGCCCTGAGGCTTTGGGAGCCCCAGGCCTGGGGTCACCCAGCCTTAAGGCATAGGGAGCCAATGGCCTGTGACACCCCAGCCCTTTGGCTTCGGGAGCCCAAGGCCAGCGACGCCCCAGCCCTTAGTCTTTGGGAGCCCCAGGCCTGGGCCGCCCCAGCCTTTAGGCTTATGGAGCCCCAGGCCTTGGGCGCCACAGCCCTTAGGATTTGGGTGCCCCAGGCCTAGGGTGCCCCAGCCCTTCGGCTTAGGGTGCCCCAGGCCTGGGGCGCCCGAGCCCTTAAACTTAGGGGGCCACAGGCCAGGGCGCCCCAACCCTTAGACTTAGGGGGCCTCTGGCCTGGGGCGCCATAGCCCTTTGTCTTAGGGAGCCCCAGACTTGGGGCACCACAGCCCTTAGGCTTTGGGAGCCCCAGGCCTGGGGCGCCCCAGCCCTTAGTCTTTGGGAGCTCCAGGTCTGAGGCGCCCCAGCCCTGAGGCTTTGGGAGCCCCAGGCCTGGGGGCACCCAGCCCTAAGGCATAGAGAGCCCATAGCCTGTGACGCCCCAGCCCTTAGGCTTCGGGAGCCCAAGGCCTGCGATACCCCAGCCCTTAGGCTTTGGGTGCTCCAGGCCTAGGGCGCCCCAGCCCTTCGGCTTAGGGAGCCCCAGGCCTGGGGCCCCCCAGCCCTTAGTTTTAGGGATCCCCTGGCCTGGGGCGCCTCAGCCCTTAGGCTTTGGGAGCCCCAGCCGGGGCGCCGCAGCCCTTTGGCTTTGGGAGCCCCAGGCCTGGGGCGCCCCAGGGCTTAGGCTTTGGGAGCCCCACGCCTGGGGCGCCCCAGCCCTTATTCTTAGGGAGCCCCACGCCTGGGGGCACCCAGCCTTTCGGAGCCCCAGGCCTGGGGCTTCCCAGCCCTTAGGCATAGGGAGCCCCAGGCCTATGGCGCCTCAGCCCTTAGGCTTTGGGAGCCCCAGGAATGGGGCACCCCAGCCCTTAGGCTTTGGGAGCCCCATCGAGGCGCCCCAGCCCGTAGGCTTTGGGAGCCCCAGGCCTGTCGCGCCCCAGCGCTTAGGCTTTGGGAGCACCATGTCTGGGGTGCCCCAGCCCTTAGGCTTAGGGAGCCCAAGGCCTGCGACGCCCCAGCCCTTCGGCTTAGGGAGCACCAGGCCTGGGGCGCCCCAGCTCTTAGGTTTAGGGAGCCCCTGGCTTGGGGGGACCCAGCTCTTCGGCTTAGGGAGCCCCAGGCCTGAATCGTCCCTGCCCTTTGGCTTAGGGAGCCCATGGCCTGGGACGCCCCAGCCCTTCGGCTTAGGGCTCGACAGTCCTAGGGCGCCCAAGCCCTTCGGCATAGGGAGCCCCAGGCCTGGTACGCCCCATCCGTTAGGCTTAGGGAGCCCCAGGCCTGGCGCGGCCCAGCCGTTAGGCTTTGGGAGGCCCAGGTCTGCGGCGCCCCAGCCCTTAGACTGGGACCCCTAGCCCAGGCGCACCCCAGCCCTTAGGCTTTGGGGGCCCAAGCCCTGGGCGCCCCAGCACTTAGGCTTTGGAAGTCCCAGGCCTGGGGCGCTCCAGCCCTTGGGTTCAGGTCGCCCCAGCCCTGGGGCACCCCAGCTCTTAGGCTTTGGGAGCCCGAAGGCAGGGGGCGCCCCAGCCCTTTGGCTTTGGGAGCCCCAGTCTAGGGGTGCCCCAGCCCTTAGGCTTTGGAAGGCCCAGGTGTGCGGCGCCCCGGCCCTTAGGCTTTGGGAGCCCCAGGCCTGGGGCGCCTTGCCCTTAGGCTTAGGAAGCCCCAGGCCTGGGGCGGACCAACCCTTAGGCTTAGGGAGCCCCAGCCCTGGGCGCCCCAGCTCTTAGGCTTAGGGAGCCCCAGGCCTGGGGCGCCCCAGCCCTTGGGCTTTGGGAGCTCCAGACCTGGGGCACTCCAGCCTTTTGGCTTAGGGAGCCCCAGGACTGGGAAGCACCAGCCCTTAGGCTTTAGGAGCCCCAGGCTTGTAGCGCCCCAGCCCTAGGCTTAGGGAGCCCCAGGTTGGGGCGCTACAGCCTTTAGGCTTAAGGAGGCCCAGGCTTGGGGCGCCGCAGTCCTTAGGATTTGGGAGCTCCAACCCTGGGGCACCCGAGCCCTTAGGCTTAGTGAGCCCCACGCCTTGGGCGACCCAGCCCTTAGGCTTAGGGAGCCTCTGGCCTGGGGTGCCACAGCCCTGAGGATTTGGGAGCCCCAGGCCTGGGACGCCCCAACCTTTAGACTTTAGGTGCCCCAGGCTTGGGGCGCCCCAACCCTTAGGCTTTGGGAGCTTCAGGCCTGCGGCTCCCCAGCCCTTAGGCTTTGGGAGCCCCAGGCCTGGGGGCACCCAGCCTTTAGGCTTAGGAAGCCCATGGCCTGGGACGCGCCAGCCCTTCGGCTTAGGGCGCGACAGGCCTAGGGCGCCCCAGCCCTTAGGCTTTGGGAGTCCCAGGCCTGGGACGCACCAGCCCTTCCGCTTAAGGCGCGACAGGCCTAGGTTGCCCGAGCCCTTAGGTTTTGGGAGCCCCAGGCCTTTGGCACCCCAGCCCTTAGGTTTGGGAGTCCCAGGCCTGGTACACCCCAGCCCTTAGGTTTAGGGAGCCCCTGGCCTGGGGCACCCCAGCCCTTAGCTTTGGGAGCCCCAGGCCTGGGGCGCCCCAGCCCTTAGGCTTTGGGAGCCCCAGGCCTGGGGCGCCCCAGCCCTTAGGCTTGGGAAGCCCAAGGCCTGCGACGCCCCAGCCCTTAGGCTTCGGGGGCCCAAGGGCTGGGGCGCCCCATCCCTTAGGCTTACGGAGCCCCAGGCCTGGGGCGCCCCAGCCCTTAGGCTTTGGGAGCCCCAGGCCAGGGGCGCCCCAGCCCTTAAGCTTCGGGAGCCCAAGGCCTGTGACGCCCCAGCCCTTCGGCTTAGGGAGCCGCTGGCCTGGGGCGCCTCACCCCTTAGGCTTTGGGAGCCCCATCGGGGCGCCCCAGCCCATAGGCTTTGGGAGCCCCAGGCCTGTGGCGCCCCATCGCTTAGGCTTTGGGAGCCCCAGCCGGGGCGCCACAGCCCTTAGGCTTTGGGTGCCCCAGGCCTAGGGCGCCCCAGCCCTTCGTCTTAGGGAGCCCCAGACCTGCGGCGCCCCAGCCCTTAGGTTTAGGGAGCCCATTGCCTGGGGCGCGTCAGCCTTTAGGCTTTGCGAGCCCCAGCCGGGCCGCCACATCCCTTAGGCTTTGGGAGCCCCAAGCCTGGGGCGCCCCAGCGCTTAGGCTTTGGGAGCCCCACGCCTGTGGCGCCCCAGCGCTTAGGCTTTGGGAGCCCCAGCCGGGGCGCCACAGCCCTTAGGCTTTGGGTGCCCCAGGCCTAGGGCGCCCCAGCCCTTCGTCTTAGGGAGCCCCAGGCCTGCGGCGCCCCAGCCCTTAAGTTTAGGGAGCCCATGGCCTGAAACGCCCCAGCCCTTCGGATTAGGGCGCGACAGGACTAGGTTGCCCCAGCCCTTAGGTTTTGGGAGCCCCAGGCTATTAGCACCCCAGCCCTTAGGTTTGGGAGTCCCAGGCCTGGTACGCCCCAGCCCTTAGGTTTAGGGAGCCCGTGGCCTGGGGAGCCCAAGCCCTTAGGCTTTGTGAGTCCCTGGCCTGGTACGCCCCAGCCCTTAGGTTTAGGGAGCCCCTGGCCTGGGGCGCCCCAGCCTTTAGGCTTTGGGAGCCCCAGGCCAGGGGCGCCCCAGCCCTTAGGCTTCGGGAACCCAAAGCCTGCGACGCCCCATCCTTTAGGCTTTGGGGGCCCCAGGGCTGGGGCGCCCAAGCCCTTAGGCTTACGGAGCCCCAGGTCTGGGACGCCCCAGCCGTTAGGCTTTGGGCGCCCCAGGCCAGGGGCGCCCCAGCCCTTAGTCTTCGGGAGCCCAAGGCCTGCGGTGTCCCAGTCCTTCGGCTTAGGGAGCCCCAGGCCTGGGGTGCCCCAGCCCTTAGGTTTAGGGAGCCCCAGGCCTGGGGCGCCCCAGCCCTTAGCCTTTGGGAGCCCAAGACCTGTGGCGCCCCAGCGCTTAGGCTTTGGGAGCCCCACGCCTGGGGCGCCCCAGCCCTTAGGCTTAGGGAGCCCCAGTCCTGGGGGGACCCAGCTCTTCGGCTTAGGGAGCCCCAGGCCTGAGTCGTCCCTGCCCTTAGGCTAGAGAGCCCATGGCCTGGGACGCCCCAGCCCTTCAGCTTAGGGCGCGACAGTCCTAGGGCGCCCCAGCTCTTCGGCATAGGGAGCCCCAGGCCTGGTACGCCCCAGCCCTTAGGCTTAGGGAGCCCCTGTCCTGGCGCGCCCCAGCCCTTAGGCATTGGGAGCCCAAGCCTGGGGCACCCAAGCCCTTAGGCTATGGGAGGCCCAGGTCTGCGGCGCCCCAGTCCTTAGACTGGGAGCCCTCGCCCTGGGGCACCCCAGCTCTTAGGTTTTGGGAGCCCAAGCCCTAGGCGCCCCAGCACTTGGGCTTTGGAAGTCCCAGGCCTTGGGCGCCCCAGCCCTTAGGCTTCGGTAGCCACAGTCCTGGGGCACCCCAGCTCTTAGGCTTTGGGAGCCCCAGGCATGGGGCGCCCCAGCACTTAGGCTTTGGGAGCCCCAGTCTTGGGGTGCCCCAGCCCTTAGGCTTTGGAAGGTCCAGGCCTGCGGCGCCCCAGCCCTTAGGCTTTGGGAGCCCCAGGCCTGGGGCGCCCTGCCCTTAGGCTTAGGGAGCCCCAGGCCTGGGGCTGCCCAACCCTTAGGCTTAGGGAGCCACAGCCCTGGTCGCCCCAGCTTTAGGCTTAGGGAGCCCCAGGCCTGGGGCACCCCAGCCCTTGCGCTTTGGGAGCTCCAGACCTGGGGCACCCCAGCCTTTTAGGTTAGGGAGCCCCAGGACTGGGAAGCACCAGCCCTTAGGCTTTGGGAGCCCCAGGCTTGTGGCGCCCCAGCCCTTAGGCTTAGGGAGCCTCAGGTCTTGGGCGCCACAGCCCTAGGCTTAGGGAGCCCCTGGTTGGGGCGCTACAGCCTTTAGGCCTAAGGAAGCCCAGGCTTGGGGCGCCGCAGCCCTTAGGATTTGGGAGCTCCAACCCTGGGGCACTCCAGCGCTTAGGCTTAGGGAGCCCCACGTCTTGGGCGCCCCAGCCCTTAGGCTTAGGGAGCCTCTGTCCTGGGGCGCCACAGCCCTTAGGATTTGGGAGCCCCAGGCTTGGAGCACCCCAACCCTTAGGCTTTGGGAGCTTCAGGCCTGTGGCGCCCCAGGCCTTAGGCTTTGGGAGCCCCAGGACTGGGGGCACCCAGCCCTTAGGCTTAGGGAGCCCATGGCCTGGGACGTCCCAGCCCTTCGGCTTAGGGCGCGACAAGCCTAGGGCGCCCCAGCCCTTAGGCTTTGGGAGTCTCAGGCCTGGGGAGCCCCAGCCCTTAGGTTTTGGTAGCCCATGGCCTGGTATACCCCAGCCCTTAGGCTTAGGGAGCCCCTGGCCTGGGGCGCACCAGCCCTTAGTCTTTCGGAACCCCAGGCCTGTGGCGCTCCAGCCCTTACGCTTTGGGAGCCCCAGGCCTGTGGCGCCACAGCCCTTAGGATTTGGGAGCCCCAGTCTGGGACGCCCCAGGCCATAGGTTTTGGGAGCCCCAGGCCTGTGGCGCCCAGCCCTTATGCTTTGAGAGCCCCAGGCTTGGGGCATCCCAGGTCTTAGGCTTTGGAAACCCCAGGCCTGGGGCGCCACAGCCCTTAGGCTTAGGGAGCGCATGGCCTGGGACGCCCCAGCCCGGGATGCCCCAGCACTTAGGCTTTGGGAGCCCAAGCCTGGGGCGCCTCAGCACTTAGGTTTTGGGAGGCCCAGGTCTCCAGCGCCCCAGCCTTTAGGCTTTGGGAGCCCCAGGCCTGGGGCGCCCTGACCTTAGGCTTAGGGAGCCCCAAGCCTGGGGCGCCCCTGCTATTAGCCTTAGGGAGTCCCAGCTCTGGGTGCCACAGCCCTTAGGCTTAAGGAGCCCCAGGCCTGGGGCGCCCCAGCCCTTAGGCTTTGGGAGCTCCAGGCCTGTGGCGCCCCAGCCCTTAGGCTTAAGGAGCCCCAGGTCTTGGGCACCCCATCCCTAGGCTTAGGGAGTCACAGGTTGGGGCGCTACAGCACTTAGGCTTAAGGAGGCCCAGGCTTGGGGCGCCGCAGCCCTTAGGATTAGGGAGCTACAACCCTGGGGCACCCCAGCCCTTATGTTTGGGAGCCCCAGGTCTGGGGCGGCCCCGCCCTTAGGCATAGGGAGCCCCAGGCCTGGGGCGCCCCAGCCCTTAGGCTTAAGGAGCCTCTGGCCTGGGGCGCTACAACCCTTTGTCTTAGGGAGCCCCAGGACTGGGGCACCCCAGCCCTTAGGCTTTGGGAGCCCCAGGCCTGGGGCGCCCCAGCCCTTAGGCTTTGGTGCCCCAGGCCTGGGGCGCCCCAGCCCTTAGGATTTGGGAGCCCCAGGCATGGGGGCACCCAGCCCTAGGCTTAGGGAATCCATGGCCTGGGACGCCCCAGCCCTTCGGCTTAGGGCGCGACAGGCCTAGGGCGCCCCAGCCCTTAGGCTTTGGGAGCCTCAGGCCTGGGGCACTCCTGCACTTAGGTTTTGGGAGTCCCAGGACTGGGGCGCCACCGCCTTAGGATTTGGGAGCCCCAGCCCAGTTGCGCCCCAGCCCTTAGGCTTAGGGAGCCCAAGGCCTGCGACGCCCCAGCCCTTAGGCTTTGGGAGCCCCAGGCCTGGGGAGCCACAGCCCTTAGGCTTTGGGCGCCCCAGGCCTAGGGCGCCCCAGCCCTTTGGCTTAGGGAGCCCCAGGCCTGGGGCGCACCAGCCCTTAGTTTTAGGGAGCCCCTGGCCTGGGGCGCCGCAACCCTTATGTTTTGGGAGCCCCAGCCTGGGCGCCCCAGCCTTTAGGCTTTGGGAGCCCCTGGCCTGGGGCGCCCTGCCCTTAGGCTTTGGGAGCCCCAGGCCTGGGGCGCCCCAGCTCTTAGCCTTAGGGAGCCCCAGCCCTGGGCGCCCCAGCCCTTAGGCTTAGGGAGCCCCAGGCCTGGGGCGCCCCAGCCCTTAGGCTTTGGGAGCTCCAGAATTGGGGCCCCCAGCCTTTAGGCTTAGGGAGCCCCAGCCCTGGGAAGCCCCAGCCCTTAGGCTTTGGGAGCCCCAGGCCTGTGGCGCCCCAGCCCTTAGGCTTAGGGAGCCCCAGGTCTTGGGCGACCCATCCCTAGGCTTTGGGAGACCCAGCTTGGGGCGCTACAGCACTGAGGCTTCAGGAGGCCCAGGCTTGTGGCGCCGCAGCCCTTAGGATTTGGGAGCTCCAACCCTGGGGCACACCAGCCCTTATGTTTGGGAGCCCCAGGCCTGGGGTAGCCCCGCCCTTAGGCATAGGGAGCCCCAGGCCTGGGGCGCCCCAGCCCTTAGGTTAGGGAGCCTCTGGCTTGGGGCGCCAAAGCCCTTTGTTTTAGGTAGCCCCAGGTCTGGGGCACCCCAGCCCTTAGGCTTTGGGAGCCCCAGGCCTGGGGCGCCCCAGCCCTTAGGCTTTGGGAGTCCCAGGCCTGGGGCGCCCCCGCCCTTAGGATTTGGGAGCCCCAGGCCAGTTGCGTCCCAGCCCTTAGTCTTTGGGAGCCCCAGGCCTGGGACGCACCAGCCTTTAGGCTTACGGAGCCCCAGGCCTGGGGCGCCCCATCCCTTAGGCTTAGGGAGCCTCTGGCAAGGGGCGCCACAGCCCTTTGCCTTAGGTAGCCCCAGGCCTGGGGTACCCCAGTCCTTAAGCTTTGGGAGCCCCAGGCCTGGGGCGCCCCAGCCCTTAGGATTTGGGAGCCCCAGGCCTGTGGAGCCCCGCCCTTAGGATTTGGGAGCCCCAAGCCAGTTGCGCCCCAGCCCTTAGGCTTTGGGATCCCAAGGCCTACGACGCCCCAGCCCTTAGGCTTTGGGAGCCCCAGGCCTGGGACGCCCCAGCCTTTAGGCTTACGGAGCCCCAGGCCTGGGGTGCCACATCCCTTAGGAATTGGGCGCACCAGGCCTAGGGCGCCCCAGCCCTTTGGCTTAGGGTGCCCCAGGCCTGGGGCGTCCCATCCCTTAGGCTTTGGGAGCCCCAGGCTTGCGGCGCCCCAGCCCTTAGAATGAGGGAGCCCATGGCCTGCGACGCCCCAGCCCTTCGGCTTAGGGCACGACAGGACTAGGGGGCCCAGCCCTTAGGCTTTGGGACCCCCAGGCCTGGGGCACCCCAGCCCTTAGGCTTTGGGAGTCCCAGGCCTGAGGCGCCCCAGCCCTTAGGCTTAGGGAGCCCAATCCTGCGATGCCCCAGCCCTTAGGCTTTGGGAGCCCCAGGCCTGGGGCGCGCAAGCCCTTAGGCTTACGCAGCTCCAGGCCTGGGGCGCCTCAGCTCTTAGGCTTTGGGCAGCCCCGGACTAGGTTGCCCCAGCCCTTCGGCTTAGAGAGCCCCAGCCTGGGGCGCCCCAGCTCTTAGGTTTAGGGAGCCCCTGGCCTGGGGCGCCCCAGCCCTTAGGCTTAGGGAGCCTCTGGCCTGGGGCGCCACAGCCCTTATGCTTTGGGAGTCCCAGGCCTGGGGCGCCCCCGCCCTTAGGATTTGGGAGTCCCAGGTCAGTTGCGCCCCAGCCCTTAGGCTTTGGGAGCCAAAGGCCTGCGACGCCTCAGCCCTTAGGCTTTGGGAGCCCCAGGCCTCGGACGCCCCAGCCTTTAGGCTTACGGAGCCCCAGGCCTGGGGCGCCACATCCCTTAGGAATTGGGCGCCCCAGGCCTAGGGCGCCCCAGCCCTTTGGCTTAGGGAGCCCCAGGCCTGGGGCGCCCCAGCCCTTAATTTTAGGGAGCCCCTGGCCTGGGGCGCCGCAGCCCTTAGGCTTTGGGAGCCCCAGCCAGGGCGCCCCAGCCTTTAGGCTTTGGGAGCCCCTGCCTGAGGCGCCCAAGCGCTTAGGCTTTGGGAGCCCCACGCCTGGGGCGCCCCAGCCCTTATGCTTAGGGAGCCCCAGGCCTGGGGGCACCCAGCCCTTCGACTTAGGGTGCCCCAGGCCTGGGGCGTCCCAGCCCTTAGGCTTAGGGAGCCCCAGGCCTGCGGCGCCCCAGCCCTTAGGCTTAGGGAGCCCATGGCCTGCGACGCCCCAGCCCTTCGGCTTAGGGCGCGATAGGACTAGGGCGCCCCAGCCCTTAGGCTTTGGGACCCCCAGGCCTGTTGCGCCCCAGCCCTTAGGCTTTGGGAGTCCCAGGACTGGGGCGCCCCAGCCCTTAGGCTTTGGGAGTCCCAGGCCTGGGGCGCTCCAGCCATTATATTTTGGGAGCCCCAGGCCTGGAGCGCCACAGCTCTTAGGATTTGGGAGCCCCAGGCTGGGACGCCCCAGGCCATAGGTTTTGGGAGCCCCAGGCCTGTGGCGTCTAGCCTTTAGGCTTAGGGAGCCCCAGGCCGGGGGGACCCAGCTCTTCGGATTAGGGAGCCCCAGGCCTGGGGCGTCCTAGCCCTTAGGCTTAGGGAGTTCCAGGCCTGGGGCGCCACAGCCCTTAGGCTTAGGGAGCCCATGGATGGGACACCCAGCCTTTCGGCATAGGGAGCCCAGGCCTGGGGCGCCCCAGCCGTTAGGCTTTGGTTGTCCCAGACCTGGGGCACCCCAACCCTTAGATTTTGGGAGCCCCAGGCCTGGTACGCCCCTGCCCTTAGGCTTAGGGAGCCCCAAACCTGGGGCACCGCAGCGCTTAGGCTTTGGAGCCCCAGGCCTGAAGCGCCCCAGCCCTTAGGCTTAGGTAGCCCCAGTCTTGGGGTGCCCCAGCAATGCTTACCTGATAGTACCACCAATGATTAGAAAGGAAAAGAGCCTCTCTCTAATAGAATTCCTGAGCTTCTAGATAAAACTACAGCTGTCATCAGGAAGCCTGCGTGAAACTCAAAAGGAAACAGCACTGAAAGTAAAAGGTTCAAACTGTGATGGTATCAACTGAGTGCCAGAACCCAGCTATTCCTGATGCTCTGTCCCCAGACTTACAAATTCCATAAACCTACCCATTAATTCCTTCTCCCGCTCCTTCCCTTCTTACGCCCCAAGGTACTTTGACTTAGCTTTGAAGGCACTCACAACTTCACGGGTTCTGCCTTGCACAGGTGTCTGCTTGCTTCCAGTTCAGTCCTGACATTTTCCCTATCTTTAGCCATGTTAGGCTTGCATCCTAGAGCTTTCCTTTGCTTGTCTCCCTATTGCTCTTGTCCTATGAAGTCTGTGGCTTTATCTTTAAGTCTAAGTCCTGCCCTTCCGCTTTCGTAGAAATCTGTCTCTGTATCTTGGCTCGTGGCAGGTTGTGTCCTTCAAAGATGACTGTCCTAATGTTGCACATCGCACATTCTCTTGTTACAAGATGAGTTTGTGTTCATTTTTCCAGAATCAGGGCCTGCTTTCCCTCTTCCTTGCATCTTGGCAGGCCTTTGACTATGGCAGAAGTGTTGCTCTGTGACTTCCACCTGGTCGTATTGGGTTGTTCACCATTTGGACCCTGTCAGGATATTGCAAGGAAGACCAAGCCAAATGAAAATGTCACATGTAGGGTTCTTCTTGAGCTCCAACCAATAGAAGTATCAGTTGTGTGAGGGAGTGAGTCTTAAGAGAGCTGCAGCCTCTGTCCTTTGAGCTACCCCAGCTAATGCTTGATGAAGCCAAAACTAGTGTCCTCACTGAGCTCTGCCCAGATTGCAGATTTGTGAGCAAAATTGATGTTATCATTACTTTAAGATGTTATTTGTGGGGATACTTTCTGTTAGCAGCAGATCATCAGTATACTGCCTAATCAGACTGCATTGCCAGTTTTACTCTCTCTCTCCATATATATATAGATAAATATAGATAGAGATAGAGATAGATAGAGAGAGAGAGATAGAGAGAGAGATAGAGAGAGAGAGATAGAGAGATAGAGAGATAGAGAGATATAGAGATATAGAAATAGAGATATAGAGATATATAGATATAGATATCCTCCTCTCATCTGTCAGTTGGTTGTCCTATAATGGTTTGTGTATTGTTATGATGCTGGAAGCTCTGTTCCCAGAATTTCAAATACCAGCAGGATTGCCCATGGTGGACAGGTTTCAGTGAAGCTTCTAGACTAAGACAGACAAGGAAGAGGGGCCTGACCGTCCACTTCCAAAAATTACTGAAAGAAAACCTTATGGATCACAAGAGAACACTGACTGACTAATGTGTTTTGGACACACTATCAGTGGACAATTGCTAGAGGAATACATCATATTTGATGAAATAGAGGGACAGGGAAGATCCTTGTTGAGGCGGATTGACCTAACCGCTGCAACAATGGACTTCAACATTCAGGAATGTGTGACAATGGTGCCAGATAAGACAGCACTCCATTCCATTTCATATAAGGTCTCCATGGATCACAGTAGACTTGATGGCACTCTCTATATGTTTGTCTTCAGTGACTTCCCATAGGGCTGCTCTGCTTGGCAGCCTCTATTCTTCATGCTTCCAAATGGGGAGCACAACAGGTCCATAGTCACTGATATTCCCCTCAATCCCCAGGTAAAGTAAGGAGGCATGAAGCAAACTAGGTTGTTCTCTTTGCCTTGTCTCTCTTCCTTTTCCCCTCCTCCAACAGGGCTAGAGGGAGTAAATACTTACCTTGCAGTCTAGAAGAGAATTTCTTCCACACCAAAATCTTCTCCTTCCTCAAAAGGCACATACATGCTTTTCTCCTTGTTTTGAATTAAAATGGCAGATGGGATGGTAGGAAAGAAAATGAACTAGTCTAACAGAATGGCCAAACAGATTTACCTTCCACATAAGAATGTAAATAACTCCTCAATCTTGTTATAGAGTCATGATATGATGAGCTCCATCAAAGCAGAGTAGAACACCACGGAGGTCAGACCAGAAAGACCATATTGAGTTGATTTTGTATGAGAGATTCTAGTTGCTAATTATACTTTTCATAACAGACAGATGGCAGGTATAGAAGCCCAGACTTAAAATGTCTTTATCTAATTGCCTGCCTTAATATATATTTGCAATATGGTCTTCAAAGGGAATACTTTCTTTACCTTAAATTCCATTTCTTTTTCCGCTCTTTTATGTAATTTTATTTAAGTATCATTGATGTACAATAAACCGTAGTGTGTTTTGCTCTTTGAGGTTTTTAAAAAGAATCATTTTATTGGGGGTTCCTACAACTCTTAGTACAATCTATACATAAATCCACTGTGTACATTTGTTGCCATCATCATTCTCAAAACATTTGCTTTCTACTTGAGCCTTTGGTATTAGCTCCTCATTTCCCCTCCTTCCCACTCCCCCTCCCTCATGGACCCTTGATAATTTATAAATTATTATTCTGTCCTATCTTACACTGTCCGACATCTACCTTCACCCACTTTTTTGTTGTCCCTCCCTCATGGAGGAGGTTATATGTAGATCCTTGTAATCAGATCCCTCTTTCTAGCCCACCTTTCCTCCACCCTCCTGTTATTGCTACTCTCAGCACTGGTCCTGAAGGGGTCATCTGTCCTGGTTTTCCTGTGTTTCCAGTTCCTATATGGACCAGTGTATATTCTCTGGTCTAGCCAGGTTTGTAAGGTAGTATTGGGATCATGAGAGTGGGCGCGGTAGCATTTAGGAACGAGAGGAAAGTTATATGTTTCATCGTTGCTACACTGCATCCTGACTGGCTCATCTCCTCCCAGCGACCCTTCTGTAAGGGGTTGTCCAGTTGCCTACAGATAGATCTTAGATCTCCTAACTGTACCCCCCTTCATTCACAATGATATGATTTTTTTGTTCTTTGATGCCTGCAACCTGATCCCTTCTACATCTTGTGATCACACAGGCTGGTGTGCTTCTTTCATGGGCGCTTTATTGCTTCTGAGTTAGATGGCCACTTGTGAACCTTCTAGTCTTTAAAACCCTAGACTCTTTATCTTTTGATACCTAGGCTCCATAAGCTTTCTTCACCTCATTTGTTTATAAACCCACTTTTTGTCTTGAGTGATTGTGTCGTGAAGGTGACCATCATGGAATACCAGTTCCTTAAATTCCATATCTATAGGCTTAAGTCTTACCCACAGGAAGCCTATTTTTATTTTATCCCTGGAACAAAATCTTGCAATAATTTTCTCTTTTTGGGTAAGTCCATCCTGAATCACTTATCCTTTAACATTTACAAGAATTTATCTGTAACCAACCCCATTTACATATTCTCATTCATGCTATTTCCACAATAATTGCTAATAACCCTATTTTTTAGAATCGGAAGAAAGCATCAGCATCAATATCCCATTGCCACTGAGTTGATTTCAACTCATGGGTACCCTATAGGACAGAATAGTATTGCCTCATAGGTTTCCAAGGCTGAAAAAAAATCTATTTATTGTGAGATGGGTGAAGGTTTACAGAATACATCCGTTTTCCATGTGACAGTTCACACATATTTTGCTTCATGATATTGACTGCAGTCTGCTCAACGTAATATCACTTATCGCACTTCCTCCTTGTATTTCCTGTTTCCATTCCCCCTTCTTTCCTGACCCTTCTGAACTTTATCTTTGAATAAATTATATCCTTTTGATTCAAATAGTTGATTAGTGTTACTTTTTACCTTATAGATCTACCTATTGTTTGGCTGAAGATTGAGCCAAGGGAGTGAGTTCAGTTCCAGATCTGAAGGTGCCTAAGGACAACAGTCTTGTAGGTTCCAAGAATCTCTCTCTGAGCAATACCCCTAAACTTTTAAAATAAGTTTAAACTTTGTTGCACATATTTCTCCTATTCTATCCCAAAATTCCAAAGCAAATTCATTATCATTGTGTTGAAGCTGACTCATAGAGACCCTACAAGATAGAATAGAACTTCACCCTTTCATTTTCCAAGGCTTAAATCTTTACCAGAGCAGACAAACTCATATTTCTCACATGGACCAAATGATAGGTTAGAACCACTTACTTTGTGGTTAGGAGCTCAATGAGGAGTCCACTCTGCCATTAGAGCTCATTAAGAATGCTATCCAGGATTCCCTAATGCTATCCCTCTCAGATCAGTTGGTAGTGGCAATAAATGTAGATCCTAAAGAGGTCAGACTGCCACATCGTAACTCTTCCTTGGGGAAGATGGTGGGTTTGAACTGCTGATTAATTAGCCCTTAAGTGCTTAATTACTGCCTCACCAGGGTTCTCCTTAACATCAGAACAGTGGACACTTATTGGTTTATCTTGCTGGTCTCTGTTCCCTAAAAATTGCACTTCATCCACAGGGTTTTCTTCCACAACACACAGCTGCTAGTGTTTTTGGTTTTTTTCTCCACATGACTTCACCTTCCTGGTCAAAGCTGATTTGTCCAGTGCTAAACACACAATGAAAACATAGCCATATTTGCACACTACAAAATTTGAAGTGAGACAGCAAACTATTTGTTGAGTTTTTTGAATGACAGAAGTCTAAAAGGAAGTGTTATGATACAGGACACAGTGAGTTTTGATGTCCAGGATCTATGCTGGGGACCCGGTTGGCACTCCGAATGACTATTCAAAGTGATGGTATGAATTCTCCTCTTCCATGACCTACACATATAATAGATATAACCACTAAGTCCATGATTTGACAAATGTCTTGTGTGATTGAGTTTTGGTTCCCCATAGGATTAGATCCTGAGACAAAGGTTTTAATTAAGCCATTTTTGGGGGAGATACCAATAAGGAAATGGGAAACAGAAAAGGGAAAGAAGGCAGCCAATGAAAAGTACATTATCAAACAATTTAAAATTGTGAGCAACTGGAGGTTAATCTTACTGGAGACACTGTAGAAAATCCACTAGTTATTCTGCCCAGAATGGGAGGGAGTGTGGCTATTTGTCCAACTACTCCTATGGGTCATTGGTTAAGGGTTACTGCAGGAAGCAAGAATTAACTCCACAACCTCCTAAGCCATGCATGCTCAGGTACAGTGGTCTACAGAAACTAGAGAAAGCAGGAAGAGAGATGTGCTGGCCATTCGGAATTAGGCTAGCATGCCAAGTTGTCAGACATGTCAGGTTCTTGCACTATCATAACTTGTGAGATATACCACTGGTATTTCAAACACAAGCATAGTTACCCGTGGTGGAAAATTTTCAGAAAAGCTTACAAGCTAAATAGACTAGAAAGAATAACCTGCCAATCTACATCTGAAAAAAATAGTGGTGTTTGTGGAGCACATTGATAGCAGTGGAATATTTTTTCATATAGTGCAGGATGATGAACCCCTCAAGTTGGAAGACACTCAAAATATAATTGGGGAAGAGCTGTCTCCTCAAAGTAGTGTTGACCTTAGTGATATAAAGTTTCCAGGACCTATATTTGTTGATGTGGCAATGACTCAAAATGAGAAGAAACAGCAGTACTGCAATAACCACTAACAAGAAGATGGGATGCATGAAATATGGATCTAGAAAAATTGGAAGCCATGAAAAAATGGAACACATAAAGATCAAACACTCTAGGTGTTATTGAACTGAAATAGACTGGTATTGGCCATTTTGAATGTCATAATAATATGGTTTACATACCAGAGTAACAAATTTGAAAGGAATGGATGACTTTCATGTTAAAAAAGAGAATGTTTCAACATCAACTCCAATGTTCACCATTGTTAGGTGTAGGATATATTACACCTACAAGGATGAATAATTAATAAAGTTATTATTCAAATTGACACACCAACCACTAATGCTAACAATAAAGCCATTGAGGATTTTTACCAACCTTTTCAGTCTGAAATTGATGAAACATGCAATCAAGATTACTGATGACTTGAATGCAAAAATTGGAAACTAAGGAGGAGGATCACTAGTTAGAAAATATGGCCATGGAGATGGAAGCCACATGGGAGATCTCATGACAGAATATTCCAATAAGGATGGCTTATTGATTGAACATTTATTTTTCAGTGATGTAAACAGTAACCATAGACATGGATCATGTATATTGGATAGAAATACACAGGAATTAAATCAACTACATCTGTTGAAATAAACTACTATATATACTCGAGTATAACCCAAGGCAACTAATTTTACCCCCAAAAGCTGGGGTGCTTTTTCAGCATAAAAAATGTGCAGAAAAAAACTCGGCTTATACTCAAGTATTTACGGTATAAAGAAGTTCAATATCATCAGTCACGAGACTGGAGACCAACTGTGGAACAAACCATCAATGGCAAATTCAACTCGAATTCAAATAAAATTAAAACAAGTCCCCAAGAGTCAAAGTATGAATTTGAGTATATCTCATCTAAATTAGAGGATATTTCAAGAAGAAAGTTGACACATTGAAAACAAATCACCTGAGATGATAAGAGTTCTGCAATAATATCAAGAACATCATAAATAAAGAAATTCAAGGATAATTAAAAAGATAGAAACTAAAGAAAAGACAAAATGGATGTCACGTTGAATGTGGAGTAGCTGAAGCCAATGAAAGAAATGATGAAGTACGAAAAAGAGAGAGAGAGAAATATAGAAATAATTGATGAAGTAAAGACGCTGAATAAAGAAGCTGAACATAAAATTTCAAAGGGGAATTCAAAAAGATGGAATAAAGAATTATATGAAAAGGTGCAAAGACCTGGAATTAGGACAGCAAAAATGAAAAGCATGTGCATTTCACTAGCTGAAAAAATGGAAGAGAAATTCAAAATACAGAATTACACAGATAGCATCAAAAGAAGATGAAAGGGATTCACTGACCACATGAAGCCCCGGCTCCACAGCGCTGAGTCCAGAAGACCAAGATAGCATAGGGTTCTCACTGCAGATTGCTCTGAGAGTACTCACAGTAGTAGGCCCTGGATCAACTTGGGAAAATGTAGAACTCAAAATAAGAAGACTAACCTTAGGATATGATAGGCACTAGTGGAATTCCCATTTGACACCTGACCTCACCTCCATGGCTCAACTTTCAGCCCCCAAATAGGAGACCTATACTGTCAACGATGTACAATTCAGAGCCCAGCATTTGTCAGGGAGTTACTCAGGAGGCAGGAAGGAATGGGAACCAAAGACCAATGGAAACGGCAAACAAAGGGAGGGAATAGGAAAAGTAGTATTGCATTGTAGGTATTGCAATCAATATCATAAAACATTGCATGAATTGTAAGGAAAATCAATTTACTCTGTAGATTTTCCCTCACATCACAATCAAAACAGTGTAAAAAGAAAATAAGTCATATGACCGAGTACACTGGTAGATCTTGCTGAAGACCAATTTCCAGTGTTAAAAGATGTCACTTTGAAGAATAAGGCACAGCTGAGCCCTAGTGGTATAGTGGTTACAAACATAATGCGTCAGAACCAACCCAGTTGGGTTGCTCAACACAAGATCAGCAGTTCTGCTCCCATACAAAGTTCCAGTATTGGAAACCCACAGGGATATCTCTCCCCTGTCCTATAGAGTTGCTGAGGGTTGGAATCAACTTGATGGCAGTGAACTGGATGTAAGACAGGCTGACTAGAGACACAAATCAAGTGCCACTCATATATGTGCAATAAATAGTTTTCTATCAAGAAGTCATTATAATATTTCTATTTCAAGGAAATATCCCAGGCCAGTCCAACTCAAGTCCATAAGTCCAACACTAGCCCATAAGTTCCTTTCCAACTTACGCAGTTACATGCAATGATGCAGAATGCAGGGATGTCAAAGGCCAGTGATTGCAATGTCTTGTGGACCCAAGGTCGATGGAAGCATGGCAAGACTCTGGCAGCTCTCAACGTGGGCAGGAAGCAGTCAGGTGAATGCAAAAAGAAGGGGAGGTTCCCAGGGCCCTCCTTATGAGAAGGCCATGGCCACAAAGAGGCAACATCAGGCTATGGTGTGATTGACAGATTGGATACCAACCTTACACTTTTACATATCTTCAAACTGACATAAAATTATATAACTATCATACTATGGCATTTTCAATCACCTCATATGTACTTGAAAATGGACAATAATTATGAAAGGTAAAATAAAAGTTGATGTATTTTAATTATGATGCTGGTGAAGAATATTGAATATTCCATGGACTTTCAGAAGAAGGAACAAATCTTTCTTGGCGGAAGTAGAGCCAGAATGCTTCCTAGACGTGAGAATGGCAAGACTTCATATCACATACTTTGCACATGTTAACAGCTGAGCATAGTCCCTAGAGAAGGATATCATACTTGATAAATTGGAGTGGTGAAAAAAAGAAGAAGGTCCTCAATGGGATGAATTGGCATACTGGCTGCAAAAACAGACTCCAACATTAACTGTGAGGAAACAGAATGTGGGTGCTATGAGTTAGAGCCAAATTAACTGTGTCTAACAATGACAACTCCCCTCCCCCGCCCCATCTGTCAATTTGCTGCACTGTGGTAGCTTGTGCTTTGCTGTAATGCTGGGAGTTAGTCCACTAGTACTTCAAATACCAGGCAGGATCACCCACGGTGAACAGATTTCAACACAGCTTCCAGACTAAGAACTGACAGGACGACAAAACAATCAGTCCACTTCTGAGGGATTCACCATTGAAAACTTTCTGCATAGCAGTAAAATATTGTCTGATATAATGCCAGAAAATGAGCCCCTCAGATTGCAAAACAATCAAAATATCACCGAGAAAGAGAGCTTCCTCAAAGTAGAGTCCACCTTAATGATAACTCAAAACCTCACAACAGGAGCTGGAGATAACATCATAATAAATGGAGAAAATATTGAGGTTATCAAGGATTTCGTGTTGCTTAGATTCACAACTAATGATCATGGAAACAACAATCAAGAAACCAAATAACATATTGCATTAGGCAAATCTACTGCACATAACCACTTTAAAGTACTGAAGATCAAGAATTTCACTTAGGATTAAGTTGCGCCTGGCCCAAGGCATGGTATTTTCCGCCACATCTTATGCACGTGAAATTTGAACATTGAATGAGAACGACTGAAGGAGAACTGGTGCATTTGAATTAAGGTACTGACAAAAAATACTGAAAGTACCATGGGTGGAGAGAAGAACAAACAAATCTGTCTGAGAAGAAGTGCAGCTAAATGTTCGTGGCAGATAGGATGGCGAGACTTCATCTCCTGTACTTTGCAGATGTTATCAGGACAGCCCAGTCCCTGGAGGACATCATACACATTACAGTGGAGGGGTTGCAAAAAGAGGAAGACACCCGATCAAATGGATCGAGACAATTCCTACAACAATGGGCTCAAACATAACAAAATTTTTTAGTATGGAGCAGGACCAGGCAATGTTTCATTCTGTTGTGTAGGCATTATTATGAGACAGAACTGACTTGAAGGCATCTAGCAACAAAGTGTACTAAAGCTTTCTGGCACCTTCATTTGCTGATGGATTATAATTCAAAATGAGAAAAATCATTGCAACTATTCATTAATAATCAGAACATGAAACGTGAAAAATAAGAATCTAGGAAAATTGGAAATCATAAAACACGGAATCTGACCTATAAAGATCAGTATCCTAGGCATTGGTGAGTTGAAATAGTCCCTTTGAATCTTAAAATGATAAGAATGACTATGCTGACAATAACAAATTCAAAAGAATGTCTCTTTCATCCTCAAAAAGAGCATTTCTAGATCTATCTTGAAATGCAATGCTGCCTGTGACAGAATAATATCTATCTTCACACACAAGGAAGGCCGGTTAATAGAACCATTATTGAAATTTTCTCACAAACCACTAAAGCCAATGAAGAATTGTACCAACTTATTTAGTCTGAAATTGATCACACATGTACTGAAAATGCATTAATAATTGCTGACAATTGGAATGCACACATGGAAACAAAAAGGAAGGAAGAGTAATTAGAAACTATGGCTTTGGGGATCGAAAATAAGCTGAAGAATGCATGAAAGAATTCTGCAAGAGCAATAACTTCCTCATTGCAAACATGTTTATTCAACAACAGGAGCGGCATATATACATGTGGAATACACAGGAATGGAACTGATTAAATCTGTGGGAAGACAGGATAGAGAAGCTCCATATCATTGCGACAAAATAAGACCAGGGGCCAACTATGTAACAGACTATCAATTACTAATATGCAAGTTCAAGTCATACCTGAAGAAAATTAAAATAAGAACGCAAAAGAGCCCAAATACAGCCTACATTATATCTGTGGTCAGCTGGGGTTTCTAGAGAAACAAACCAGTGATACTGATACATGTAGAAGAAGGAAATTTATATCAATAAAGAATTTTACATTAAGAAGTCCACACAACAAGAAACCCCAGTCCAACTCCAGCCCATAAATCAGATAGAAACTAGAGGCCCTTCCAGACTCATGAAGCTGGTGGAGGAATAGCCCAAGAAACAGGAAAACCACAGGTTGGTGGAGGCAGAGTTGGGAGAATCCAAAGTGAACAGGCAGTTGGCAGGCCACAGACAGCTCTTAGGGTCAGCAGGTCTCATGGGGATTGCCATCCCAAGAAGCCAGATGTAGGGTCCAGGGTCTTTTCATCCGGAAGAAAAAGAGTGAGCCCATTCTCCACAGTCTACTTATAGCTATGAAATAGGTCACACCCCCAAGGAGACTGTGACCTGCACCTTCTGAAGATCCTGGTCAAGCTAAATTGACACCAAACCTTACTCTCACAATATCTCACCTGAATTTAGAGCCTATCTCAAGAATGGTTAGGACATATTGAACATTAATGATCAGCTACCAGAAGACTTGTGAAATAGCATCAAGGTCATCAATCTTTTTTTTTTTGTCATGTCAACTGGGGCTATTTATTTATTTATCATAAATTATTGTATTGGGGGCTCCTCAAAAAGATCATTAATAATACAGGAAAGAAAGAAAATACTACAGTGCATATCAGAGGATACTGTGAAACTTGCTCTTAAACCTAAAGCAGCTAAAGCAGATGGAAGAAATGATGAAATAAAAGAGTTGAACAGAAAAATTTGAAAGGCCAGCTTGAGAAGATAAAGTAAAGAATTATATTGTAACGTGTAAAGACCTGGAATTAGGAAAGCAAAAGGAATGAGTACAGTCAGCATATCTAAAATTGAAAGAACAGAAGAAAAAATCCAAGCCTTGGATTAAAATGTTGAAGGATTATTTATCAAACTATTGAATGATGCAGGGAGAATCCAAAGACTATGGAAGGAGTATACAGAGTCTCTGTACCCAAGAATTAGTTGAGGTTCTACTAGTTCAAAAGGCCAAGATGAAGTTGAAGCTGCAATGTAAGCATTAGTGAAAAGCAAGGAAGGATAGGAATGGAAATATTTCAACACGCTCATGCAGTGATAGTCCATGTCAAGAAATTTGGAAGATAGCTATCTGGCCAACCAACTGGAAGTGATTAATATTTGTGTCCATTCTAAAGAAATATGATGCAACAAAATCTGCAAATTAATGTAAAATAACATTAATATGACATGCAAGTACAATTTTATTGAAGATAACTTTAAAAGTAGTTATAGCAATATGTCAACAGGAAGCTGCCAGAAATCCAGGCTGTATTAAAAGAGGGCATGAGGCAAGGTATATCAATGCTGATTTCAGATGGACCTTGGCTGAAAACAGAGGATACAAGGAAAATGTTTACTTATGTACTATTGACTATGCAGAGGATTTTACTGTGTATCATAACAAACTTTGGGTAGCATATGAATACATATGAGAACAATGGGAATTCCCGTACATTTAATTGTGCTCCTGTGGTACCTGTACATAAAGCAACAGGAAGTGGTTCGAATAGAACAAGGGGATACTGCGTGGTTTAAAATCAGGAGAGTGTGTGTTGTGGTTATATCCTTTCACCATATGTGTTAGACAGGGTTCTCTAGAGAAACAAAACCAGGACATTTATGATTTGATAGATAGATAGAACACGAAGGAATATAACAGCTAATTAGTCCACATAGCAGTACAGAGGACTCAGTTTAACTCACTTCCATGCAACAGTAAATATGGCAGTACAGCCAGGCAGCAAACTGCAGAACTAGGTAAGGCAGCCACACACTGGTCTGATCACCAGAGAGCAACTGAGAGATAGGTGTGGCTTGCTGAGCCATTTATCTCTTTGCCCACGAATCAAACTGCGAACTTATTAATCCCACATGTTCTTATTGGCCAGGTTGGCACTATAAACCTACCTATCTTTCACACTATACTTATTCAAATAATCTGAGAAGCTGCTCTGTATGAAGAAGTTGAGGCATCTGAATTGGAGGAAGAATCATTAACAACCTGTGTTATGCAGATGACCCAATCTTGCTGGCTGAAAGTCAATAGGCCTTGAAGTACTTACTGATAAAGCTCATATAAATTAGTCTTCAACACTAAGAATACAAATGTCTTCTCAACTTGACAAATATAAACACACAACATCATTACAAATAGAGAAATGTAGCTAACATCTATTTTACTTGGACCCACAATCAATACTCACAGAAGCAGCAGTCAATAAATCAACGTATTTCATTGGAAAAATCTGTTGTAAAAGACCTCTTTAAAATGTGAAAGAGCAAATGTTTTACTTTGGGGATTAGCAAGTTATGCCTGCTTTTAGCCTTGATATTTTTAATCACCTTAGATGCATGTGAAAGTAGTCTTAATTTCAGTGTCTGGTATGGGTTGAATGACTCACAGCAAGGTTGGTGGTTCAACCCACTTGCTGCTCCACAGAAGAAAGAGGAAGCTATTTGACCCTGTAAAGATTTACAGCCTTGGAAACCCTATATGGTCACTATGAATAACAAAAGACTTGATGGTAATGTTTGGCATATGCATGTGAAAGATGGACCATACATAAGGAAGACTGAAGAAATTATGATGCCTTTAAAATATGATGTTGCAAATAATTTTGAATATACCACGAATGCCCAGCAGAACAAAGAGGTCTGTCCCAGAAGAAGTACAGCCAGAATGTGTTTTAGAAGTGAGGATGGTAAAACTTCATTTCATATACTTTGAACATGGTATCAGGAGAAATTAGTCCCTAGAAAAGGACAAAATACTTGGTAGAGCATCATCAAAAAACAGGTAAACCCGGAATGAGATGGATCAACACAGTGGCTGTAACAATAGGCTAAAATATGACCATTGTGAGGATGTCACAGGACTAGAAAGGCTTTTATTCTATTGTGCATAGGGTCACTATAAGTGGCAGTGCGTGAGTTTTTGTTGATTAACAACACTGGGATATGAGCAATGTCCCCATGGCATATGCTAAACTGTCACCATGCTGGACACAGTTGATCTTTGTGGCTTTAGAGGGTAATTATTTGGAGGGTTATGATTCCACTGAATTTTTTTCTGTGTATTCAAACTATTCCATCCTAAGATTCCACAGATCTATCCAAACCAAGCTCACTGCCATTGAATCAATGCTAACTCATATCGACCCTACAGGACATGGGTAAAATTGTACCTGTGAGGTTCTGAGACTGTACCTCTTTACAGAGTAGAGTCCCATCTTTCTCCCGAAGAACAGCCGGTGATTTCAAAATACCGACCGTGCAATTAGCAGCCCAATGTGTAACCAAGAACTATTCAGGGAAGCTAGAGGGAGAGCATGAAAAGAAATGAGTAGTTGAGGTGGTTGGATGCGCATCCATCCCTTTGTTCTACTCTCTATGACTTTTTCTGAGTTCATTCAAAATGTAAATTAAGACACAAAATAGAATTCTACCCAACCCTGCTATATGCCTAAACAGTATCCATTTTTCTCATTCTTACTACTAATAGAAGCTCAATTTTGTTTAGGGTGATAATGTACCTACTTAAATCGCTCACTCCTAGGCTGCCTTGCAGCTATGCATAAGCATTTGACCCAGTTTGGGCCAAATATGTGTAGGTGAAAGATACTGAGTAGGACTCCCAAGAAAGTTTTTGTTGTTGTTTAAGGCAAAACACTTGTCTGGCATAACCCATTTCATTTTTGTCATTGGCTCTTCTGCTGTCATCCTCCCTAGTCAGAATATTGAAAGATGGGAGAGTCACATAGGTTACATGAGTTTGGCAGACCAAAAAGCATGCATTCTCCTATATCCAAGATGAGTCCCTGAGCAAATACGCCAGACCTAGGCTACCTATTTCAAGACTTACTATTGTATAAGACAAACCCCTGTGTGGTGCAAAGGGTTAACACAATTCACTGCTAAGCCAAAGATGCCTTGGAAGAAAAACCTGGCAATCTACATTTAAAAATTCAGCCCTTGAAAACTTCATGGAGCACAGTTCTGCCCTGAATCATATGGGGGTAACTGTAAATCAGAATCAATTCAGTGGCAACTGGTTTGGTATTTTTGGTGTTAATATAAGAAAAATGAAGCTTTTGTGATTAGACCACTAGAGTCGGTTTGTTTTTTTTTTTCCCATGTAGCCAGATGCAATTTGGACTGATAGAGAAATAATTAAAAGAATGTAGAGTTAAGTAAGCGTAATGATTATGGAACTAATCATTTAGCAATGGGCTGCTAACCACAAGGTCCATAGTTCAAATACACCAGTCACTCAGGGGGAGAAAAGTGAAGCTCTCTGCTTCTGTAAAGATTTACAGTCTTGGAAGCCCTATATGGGGTTGCTATAAGTTGTAATCAACTTGATAGCATTTTATTTGTTTGAGTTTGGTGACTAGTATGTAAGCTTTGAGGGGGTAGTAATAGACAATTTGAATACTATTCTTAGCACTATAGGTATTATGTCTTTTGCAAATGGATAAACGAACAAAAGCGATATTCATTTTGTGTTTTCTATAGTTTGCCTTATTCTTCCAAGAAGATTGCTCAAGTGTTAAGACCCAGTCTTCTCAGGCATACTTGAACAAAAGAATAACTGATAGACACAGACTTGAACCCTTGCCTGTGTGATCATTGGTGTGTCACTGTTTTTCAATCCATTTCTCATCTGTGAACTGGGGATTACACACGTAGGCCACAGGGTTCTTTTGGAGATTCAGAGTAATATGTGTGTCTTTGATTGAGTGCCCGTGCATGCCGAGCTTATTCCTCAGGCCTGGGTGCAGGGAGGCTATTTGAGATCTGATGGCAGGGAGTGGGAATAGGAAAGCGGACGCAAGACTGAGTTAGGGGGAGAAGCAAACACAATGGGAACGGGGTGTTGAGGCTTTTAATGTAGGATACAGGGGCTTGATTCCCCCAGGACTTCTGAGCAACATGGGTTCTGTCCTAGAATTGTCTACCAGAAACAGGAGGCTGGGCTCTTCTTCGCCTGTAGTGGTGTTGAGCATTCCTCCTAGTAAGGTGACCTCTCCTACCTTCCTGGGTTTGGCTTTCCATGCCTTTGAAAAGGCTTCGAGGCAGAAGGACATGGAGAGCTGCGTGCTGCACAGTTGTGATAAGACACCATTTCAGCAGGAGCCTGCACTTACATAGAGCCTTTCGCCACTGCTATGATGGATATCAGGAGGAGCCCTGGAAGTGCAGTGGTTACAAGTTGGTTTGCTAACTTCAAGGTCAGCAGTTCAAAACTACTAGCTCCAAGGAAAAAAGATGGGGTTTTCTACTCCAATAAAGAGTTGTAGTGTTTGAAACTCGCAGGGGGCAATTGTACACTGCCCCACAGGATCGCTATGAGTCGGTATTGACTGGAAGGCAGTGAGATGGTGTCAGAGATGGGTCAAAGGAATGTAGCATGGCAACCCTAAGAATCTGCTACAGAACCATAAAGTGCCTGGGATAGATGAGTTTATTGTGCTTGGCCTTTTAAAACCATCAAACGGGCAACAGTTAGAAAGTCAAACATACCAAGTGTCATTGGAGATCGGGGGAAAGCAGAGAAACACTGCTAATGATGCAGGTTTGCTGCACAGCAATCTGGCAGAGCTTAGTGAAAGTCCATTGAATGGACCCTAGGAACTAGTGAGCCCCTCCTGGGCGTACAATCAAAGAAGCGCAGTCACTGAGTTGCCTTTCATTCCTCGTGACCCTATCAAACTAAGCTGAATGGTCCCATGATTTTTCAAGGCTTCTATTGGGAAGTAGACAGCCATGCCTTTATCCCACAGTGTGTGGAAGACGGCTTCAAACTACTGACCTTTGTGTTAGCAGCCAAGCACTTAATATCTCCCCCATCAAAGCTCTCTCCTGGATGTATAAAAGCAAACAAAACCCCAGTTGATTCTTCCTCATTAGCAACCCTACAAGGCACAGTAGAATTGCTGCTTTAGGTTAACAAAACTAAATTCTTACGACAGCAGACAGCCTCTCTTTGCTCCATGGAATAGCTGGTGGGTTGGTACTGCTCACCTTGGGGTTAGCAGCCCAACACATATTTCCTGGGTATATAGGCCAAGCTATTTATCCAATTCACAGGGCCCTTGGGACATTTTTACAAGAATGGTCACCACACTGATACCTGCAGTAGAGAAGAGTTGGAGCCGAATTGGATGCCAATCAACAGACAACTGAAGAAGGAAACAAAAGAAAGATGATGATTGCTCATGACCAAGTGGCACGCAGCAGCACATACAATTGATATGCAGCATGACAATAACTCTTAATGACATTGCAAGGAGTTGAAAAGGTCAAAAACAGAATGAGATTTATATTGCAGTACCATTCATGGAAGCTGAAAGCCCATTCACCAAGCAGCATGGTCTAGTGCACATGGCTGTATGCCTATAAGGACACACACACACCAAACACCCAGCAGGGGGTATTAGTCTGAAGAGGGGAATGGAAGTGATGTGAATGTGGAAAAGGAGGGACAAAACACAAGCAGGGCCTGACATTGATCAGGGTTCACAGTGTGCTATAAAGTAGGCATGATTAATCACTTCCCTGTACCAGAAGACTGAGCTAGATTTTTAAAGCAAATCGAGTGCCTGGAACACAATGGTTGTTAGCTGCTGTTGAGTCAGCCTCCATCCCAACTCACTGTGACAACCAGCTCCCAGTGACTCCATGGGCAATATTCTCCCTGGTCCTGCACCATCTCTTTGGTTGTGCATCAGATTGTGATTCACAGGGGTTTTCGTTAACTGGTTTTCAGAAGAAGAAAGCCACGCTCTTCTTCATCGCTCATCTTAGTCTGGACACATCACAGAAACAGGTTCAGTCTCAAAGCCGCACCCAACCAAGCTTCCCCATTTCAGTGTCATAGCAACACAGAATCAGTTCAGTACCTCAGCAATAACCAAGCATCCCCCTGACAAATGAGTGTTGGATGCACATGAGTTTCATTGTCTTGGACTCAAACCCAGATCTCCCACATGAAAAAGGAGAATTCTACAACTGAACCACCAATTTACCCTCAGAATATAATATGTATCCAGTAAATGGTTATTAAGAATGTGGCTGCCAGGAAAATCCAGCAATTTCCTGCCAAGGCTTAACACTAATATCTTCCCCCACACACTAGAAGGCTGCAGAGGAATGACTTTCTCCATGCCAGCCCTGGTATCTAGACAAGGGACCCTAACACTGAGCCACTGAGCCCCAGCAGGCTGGGGAGCAATGTCAAATTGGATGAGGGACAATCCTGGTTGAGTTAATTTCCCTAAGCTCGCAGGGCAGTTTAGCATGTCCACAGCTGTGTTCAGAATAGCCATGCGATTACCACCGAGAGAAATTCTACATGCTTTCACACCCCATGCTAGTCGTTGCAGCCATCGTTGAGTACAGTTCATGCTCATCACTATCTAGAACTCACGGTGACGCTGTGGGTGAGCCATTGGGCAGGTAACCTCAAGGTTGGCAGTTCAAAGGCACCAGTTGTTCACTGAGAGGAAGGTGAGATGATCTGCTCCTGTAAAGATTTAGCCTGAGGAATTTTATATAGGGTCACAGTGAGTCAGGATCAACTCAATGGTGTGGGTTTGGTTTATTAGACCCACTATCAGATCATATTTAATGTTTTTATTAACATGTATATTTGCCACAAATCCAATGTCCTTTATTTTTATCACTGCATTTCAATACAACTTGTGCCTTTGTGATTCTGTATTTCATTGGAGGTATTTGGAAATATTATTCTGGGGAGTGGGCAGGTGTTCCATAGCCTTTCCTAAATGCCAAAAGGATCCATGGGGTTGCAATGGTTAAGACCCTCTAATAGAGTTTATCAAAGAGCCCTGGAGGCACAATGGTTAAGTGCTCAGCTGCTATCCAAAAGGTTGAAGGTTTGAACCCACCAGTGGCTCTGTTCTTGGAAGAAAAACCAGGCAACTCATTCTTGTAAAGATTACAGCATAGAAAAGCCTAGAGCAGTGGTTCTCAAACTTCCTAATGCCACAACCCTTTCATACAGTTCCTCATGTTGTGGTGACCTCCACAACCATAAAAATATTCTCATTGCTACTTCATAACTGTAATTTTGTTACAGTCACCCTGTGCAAGGGTCCCACAGGTGGAGAACCATTGGTCTAGAGAGCTCTGCACTGATGCATTGAGTCACTATGATTTGGACTGGACTAGAAGGTTCCTAACAAAAACACCAACAATCATTTTTTACCATACCTTGTTAACTCAAAAAGATTAATAAGCAATTTCACAAATGAGGACATCCAGTTGCCCCTCCAAACTGGACAAGCATGAGTTAATGGTGACCTTGACCCCACGGTGTCCTCCAGTTGGTGCCATGCTGCCTTTATTCCCTCTGCCTCTCAGTTCTGTGGAGAAGAAGGGGAAAGGGAGGGAAAGAAAAAGAAAGAAATGAAAAGATAATTTTCCCAGCTTCTTCACATCACTGAATTGAACTTTACTTTTAATAAAAGTATTATGAAATGGAAATGGTGCTTTCACTATTTTGCTTTTAGGTGATATTCAGAGACATGGTGCTGGTAATTATTTGAGCCGGGGAGGTTAGTGTGCAGACTTTCTGAACATGGTTGAGCCAGCATGCCCCCTTTCAGGCCTAGCATTTCCCTGGACTATGAGAAGTTATAGACAGTCTACCCTCTTCTTCCTCTGACTTCGCTGCAAACCATGGACACACTGGTTCTGACTTGACCTGGCTCCAGTACAGAAAAAAATATCCTCCTTGCATAATTGTAGTGCTTGCATTGGAAGGCACCCAGAGACAAATCTCTCATCTGGTGGCATAATGGGTTATGTGTTGGGCTATTAACTGCAAGGTCAG